>NC_088872.1:43867963-44167963 GCF_032884065.1 Artemia franciscana | reverse complement strand
CCGTCCTGGCCGAGTGGGTTGGTGCGCTGGATTCGGGATCCCTTGTCTGAGAGGACGCGGGTTCGAATCCCAGTGTACCCAATTCTTCAGTTTGGGACGGGGGTCAGTGGCGTGACTCTGTGAGCTTAGCCAGAGTCGACCCAGCTCTAAATGGGTACCTGGAGAAATCTGGGGAAGGTAAACAGGAAGGGTGTGTGAAAGCACAGGATGGCTGGCCCCCAACCCCCCATTGCACTTCCTGGCTGAAGGGCCAAGAAACGGAGATCAGCACCGCCGGTACGGACTGTAAAGTCTAATGCCGTATCCTTTACCTTTTTTTTTTCACCGCAAGGTCCATGTATCATATTTTTTACCACAATGTCATGTAAGCCCCTATCGACATCTACATCAGGTATTTCAGCGGAAAACACATCGTCAATTTCATTAGAAGCAACTTTATTAAATAACCATTTTAGTATGTGTGCGTATGGCAATCCTCGCTTTTGCCATCCCACTGAGTACAACTAACATCGCACTGGCCCAAACACTTTAAGTTTTACTATGAAATTTATCAGTGATTTCAACTTTTGCCGGATGATACGGGTCGTGTCATGGCTATGAACCAGCGATATTCTTTATTGTTTCATTAGGACTCTCGCCATAAGGGAAGACCACTGTTTCGATACGATCACCTCTTGGAAGAAAAAAAAATAAGCACGCATCCGTGATCTTTCTTCTGGCAAAAAAAAAAAAAAAATCATTCCACATTTTTACAGATAGGAGCTTGAAACCTCTACGGTAGAATCCTCTGATACGCTGAATCTGATGGTGTGATTTTCATTAAGATTCTATGACTTTTAGGGGATGTTTCCCTCTTTTTTTTCGAAAATCTGGTAAATATTCTTAGGCTCGTAATTTTAGATGGGTATGATTAAACTTAGTAAATCTTATATATTTAAAGTCAGCATAAAAATCCGATTCTTTTGATGTATCTATTGGTATAAAAATTCCGATTTTTAGAGTTTCGGTTAATATTGAGCCGGGTCGCTCCTTACTTACAGTTCGTTACCACGAATTGCTTGAAGATTCTGGGGGGTCTCAAGCTAAACTTAAAGACACTTAGTGCACTCTTGTTGTCAAAAGCGCGTTTTTTTTTTTATATCACAGGATCGTCTAACGGTATTAAATAGAACGTTTTAGCACATACTGAACAAAATCAAAAAACACAAAATGTATTTCAGTTTTTAAAATGACCTATATGCAATAGCTCAGAAATAGCCTTAGGGTTTCAATCTGAAATTTTCAGGGAAAATTAAAAGGATATTTAACTAAATAAGAGGCACTAAGGAAATTAAAATTGTAAAAGGCCGTACATGCAATATCTCAGGCCTGGTTAAGTAAAATACGTAAAAATCTATGGGATCTATCTGAAGTTTTAAGGGATTACTTGTTCGGGGATCCAACAGATTTTAAATTTCTACTTGGGAAGGGGCTGAGAGGATTTTATCAATGGCAATAACTTTTTAAGGTAAAACATGTTTATCGCGATTCTCAGTGTGAAATCTTTCACACTGGGGTGGCTTAAAGCCGCAGGCCATAAAGCCACCTTTATTAGATATCCTAATTTTCATGGATCAGTTTTTATCAGTATCACTTGCCTTTATGGACTGGTTTTCTTCCTTTTTGAAAATCGGAAAATTTTCTCAAGCTCCTTACTTTTGATGTGCAAGTTTGACGTTAACAGTTCAAAAAATTTGATTCTTTTAGCGTATTAATTTCTGTCAAAACTCCCTTTTGGAGGTTTTGATATTATTAGCCCGGGACACTCCTCGCTTAAAGTTTGTATGAAATGTTTGATTAAGTTTGATAGGTTGTGGAAAGAAGGATATGAAAACTTATTTTAGTTTTAGCCCAAATTTTTTATTAAACTGACTTTACAAAACTGCTGACGATAAACTCACAAAAGATTCCAATAATGCTGGCACTCCTGACATATGAAATAAATCACTTGCTATTAATTTCCTTAATGGCTATTCCTTTTATGAACTTCATAGATATAAAGGGAAATCATCATATTCTCTAGCCTTTTTTAAAATTCTACCATTTGGAAACACACCCTCATAACGTTAATAAATCAACTTTTGGTGTTTTATATTTTGTTGCCATTCCTAGCAGGTGCAACATTAAACCTTAAAACAACAGCTCTTTACGCTAAAGTTTTTTAGTACTTCAAAAGAGCTATTTATTCTAATTAAACCCTTTGTGATTCAGAAGTCATTCTTAAAGAATTGGAACAAAATTCGAACTATAGCGTAAAGAGCGAGCCATTGAAGATGGGGCGAACCCCTCATATACGTAATAATATCTGTTCGTATCAAGTTTTAATGATGCTCCTTACTTTCAGTTTAAAAAAACATTTTTTTTATTTAATACCTATAAGTTTCAACTTAACACTGCAAGGTGTTCCTGAGATTTTTAAGGCATACCATTTTGACAACCTGGATGCACCAAAAGCCTTCTGATTTAGTTCAATATACACTTCAATATTCCCTGAGAATGTCAAGGTTAATACGCTTATCTGTTTTTCAGACATCGCAGATACGCCTTTTTTACAACTTGGTTCCACGCAATATTTTTTTTATTTAGTCAAACATCCCATTAAAAAGTTTCCAGAGGTTCCACATTAACTCCCTTATTCGTTCCTAAGCTATTGCAGATAAGCCTTTATCAACCAGAATGGAAATAGTATCCTTTGATTTAGCTTAGCGTGTTTTGAAAGTAACTTAATACCCTAAGTGGCTCCTAAGATTTTACAGAAGAACCGTTTCGAAAACAAGCGTGCATACAGTGTCTTTTGAGTTACCTCCGCATCCTCATCGACATTCTCTTAAAGGTCTTCCTTAATACCTTTACTATTTCTTGAGAAATTGAAGATATTTCTTTTAACAGCCAGGATGAACATAACATTTTCTTCAATTTATTCAACACCTCTCCCAACATTCACTTAAAGTTTGAGCTTGAAACCTTTAGCTTATCCTGAAATATTGCAGACACTCAATTTTGAACCCTTGGATACACTTTGTGTCTTTGGATTTGGTTCAACATTCTTGGAAAGTTTAAACCTAATACCATTATCATTTCCTGACAAATTACAGATACCCTTTTTTAACGATGCTAGTCGTTTACCTCCCCCCCCCCAGTGTTTACCCTTCGGAAAACACCACCTGGAAAATGAGCCCTCGTAAAATACACCCCACGGAAAATAACCCCCCACAAAAAATAACCAAGATAAAATCCCCCCCACCCCAAAATTACCCCCACAGAAAATACACCCACGGAAAATACCCCCTGGAAAACACCCCTCCCCCCTCAAAAAATACACTCTTTCAGAAAATACTCACAAAAAATACCCCATAAAACACCCCCCCCCCCCCCCCCGAGAAAATTACCCCCTCCCTAACACACGGAAAATAACCACCAGAAAAAAACCACCCTTGGAAAATAAAGCATTCCAAATTTAAGGATTCTATTTAAGTTTTTGTTTATTTGTTTTTTTTTATTGCAATGGGATTGAATTTGGTACTTGTGTATTATACGCCACTCACTCAAGTTTACTATGTATATTAAACCAAAAAAAAACAAGTTTTTTTAAATGAAAGTAAGGAGCGACATTAAAACTTAAAACGAACAGAAATTACTCCGTATTTGAAAGGGGCTTTTCCTCCTCAACGCCCCGCTCTTTACGATAAAGTTTGACTCTTTTTCTTAACTCTACATTTTAAAACAGTTAAAACTTTAGCGTAAAGTGCGGGGCATTGTGGAGGAAAAGCCCCTTTCAAATACGGAGTAATTTCTCTTCGTTTTAAGTTTTAATGTCGCTCCTTACTTTCATTTAAAAAAACTTTTTTTTTTGGTTTAATTTCTGGACGTTTTTGAATTAATGCATGGTTTGATCTTGGCTCTCCGCACATAAATAATTAAAACGGAATTTGTATATTAATTTTTTTGGGCTAAATGGCTTTTTCATAGTATTAATGGGAAGATTTTGAGAAAAAAGGAGCGAGGGAGGAGGCCTAGTTGCCCTCCAATTTTTTGATTACTTAAAAAGGCAACTATAACTTATAATTTTTTACGAACGTTTTCATAAGTAAAAAATATACGGAACTTACAAATTAGATTACGTAGCGAACTTCTATATTCGTATGTTTTTATTGCGTATATGAGGGGGCTCAATCCTCGTCGATACCTCGCTCTTTACATTATAGCTTAAATTTTGTCCCAATTCCTCAAGAATGACCCCTGAATCACAAAGGCCATAGAATAAATAGTTGAAATTACTAAAAATACTTTAGCGTAAAGAGCGAGGTATTACGAGAAGGTAAACCCTTTTTATGCGTAATAATTTCTGTTCGTTTTAAGTCTTAATGCTGCTTCTCACTTTCAGCAGAAAAAACTATTCATATTTATTTTTTCATTGTTTTTAAATAATGCTAGAAAATCCTGCGCCCCCTCCATTGAAAGTGTCTTCCCCTATGAAAAGTTCCTCCATGAAAAGATCCTGCCCGGTAACCCTCCTCCTACAATATCCCCCCCAAAACCACAAAAATCCCCCTGAAAAAGTTTGTACACTTCTCAGTAACCATTACTACATGTAAACAGAGGTCAAAGTTTGTAACTTGCAGCCCCTCCCACGGGGACTGTGGGGGAGTAAGTCGTCCCTAAAGACGTAGTTACTGGTTTTTTGACTAAGGTGAACAAAATGGCTATCGCAGAATTTCGATCTCGTGACTTTGGGGAAAAATTAGCGTGGGAGGGGGCCTAGGTGCCCTACAATTTTTTTGGTCACTTTAAAAGGGCACTAGAACTTTTAATTTCCGTTAGAATGAGCCCTTTCGCAACATTCTAGGACCACTGAGTCGATACGATCACCCCTGGGAAAAAAACAACAAAAAAAACAAATAAAAACGCATCCGTGATTTGTCTTCTGGCAAAAAATGTGAAATTCCACATTATTGTAGATAGGGGATTTAAACTTCTACAACAAGCTTCTCTGATACGCTGAATCTGATGGTGTGATTTTCGTTAAGATTGTATGACTTTTAGGGGGTGTTTCCCCCTATTTTCTAAAATGAGGCAAATTTTCACAGGCTCGTAACTTTTGATGGGTAAGACTAATCTTTATGAAACTTATATATTTAAAATCAGCATTAAAATGCCATTCTTTTGATGTAACTATTGGTATCAAAATTTTTTAGAGTTCCATTTTTTAGAGTTTCGGTTACTATTGAGCCTTACTACAGTTCGTTACCACGAACTGTTTGAACAGTCGAGAATAAATTAGTTTCCTCGTTAGTTTCTTTCAGCTTAGCACGAAACAAGACAAAGACAAATGACAGAATAGATGGAAAACTTATAATTTGGGCTATATAATTGCATATAGGGAGGAGGTAAAGTATTTGGACAGTTTGAAGTGAGAAAACGATTCTTACTTCATAATAGGCAAAATATTTGTACCTTACATATTTTGCATGGAGATCCACTATACTTTACCCTCCCCCCCCTAATGTGCAAATATATAGTCTGAATTAGTTTCTACATAACGGAGAGACCAACGAAGAAACCAGTTTGTTCTCAGTTTTTGTATACATTGTATACTTGAGTGAGTGGCGCATAATACAAAAGCACCGGGATTTTTCATGGAGGTAGAGCCGGATTTTCAGGCATTATATTAAAAAAGAGAATCATTAAAAAAAAAATCAGAAATAAAATAAAAAAAAAGTTTTATCAACTGAAAGTAAGGAGCAACATCAAAACCCGAAACGAACAGGAATTATTACAATATGAAAGGAGTTTCCCCTTCCACAAGACCTTGCTCTTTACTCTAAAGTTTTGACTTTCTGTTTCAATTAACGTAGAACGGTTCTTGAAACACAATGGATAATTAAATAGAACAATAAGCTTTGTTCTAAAATCCTATAAGAAAAACTATAAGAAAATCACAAAGAGCGAGATCTTGAGGAGGAGGCAACCACTTTCATATACGTAATAATTTCTGTTCGTTTTAAGGTTTGAGTTTACTCCTTAATTTCAGTTGAAAAACTGTTTTATTTTCTATTTAATTACTGAAGGATAGTATTTGTTAAAGGGAAACATACCGAACAAGTTTCTTAAAGACAAGTAAAGAGCCTCATTCAACCCATTATGATCAGAAATAAAGTCAAATAATCTTCAAAGTAAAAACTATGGATCCAAAGAGAAAACAAAAAACAAAAAGGTATAAGTATTCTTTCTATGAAAAAGACTATGTCAATAAAAAATGACCATAAAATAATTTAAAACACTTTTTCTACAAAAAGAGTTTTTTGAGGGATAGTAAAAAGATTCAGTAAGCCAAAAATGATTAGAAATAAATCTAAATAATTTTGAAAGCGTAAAACTACCACAAACCACCATCAGTAACATAATTAAACCCAAAATAGATAGAAATTACAATTAAATAACCGACTCAAAAGTGGTAATGACTCAGTAGTTCTAAGCCGACACATTGGAGGTAAACTGTTGGAGCTACTAGCCCCTTAAAACGTTATTACGCACACATGGGTCTGACGCAATACTATAGCGCAACCTACAAGGGTCAGGGCTTGTTTACATTAGGATTTCTAAGATTTTTATGTCATAGTTTCTCTGATTCTTAAAAAGGCTATGGGGACCAGGGCTCCCTTACTAAAGGACTTCTTTGAAAGTTCTTTTTAAAAAACAGTCAGGCCCCCCAACAAATCATGATTCCCTATTTTAAAATCTTGAGGGAGGCACCCCTCCAAAAAAAAGGATAGCTTCACATTCAACTATTCAATAGATCAGAGGATAATTTACATTATCAATCCATTTGAATGAAAGAATTTTTCTCAATGAGGATTTATGTGAGGTTCTTTATGAGCAAAACAATTCAGTGGCAAGGATCATGTTCAGACTTTGCACCCGGCTTCTCATCAGTCAATTGTATATATCTTTACCCATCCTTTGTTATGACATTGAGAGTCGGTATTGCCATGTCCCTCTTTTACGTATTCTTAAACGAAAAACCAGTCAGGAACACATTCACCACTACAATATAAAGCATCTTCAGTCAATTCCAGTTAACACTTTGTATTTAAAGCTCCACCAGTTAACATTAAGAAGTGAAGTGGGCGATCCTCCAGCAATAAAAAATGTTTGGGTGAGATTACTTGTCATTTTTGATCCATTCAGTGATATAGCTAATGGAAAAAATACCAGTTGCTGCAGATTTTTCGTCCTCTACACTACATGTTTGGGTTTCTGGGAAGGATTTAAAGAAAGTAATATACAAAATGTAAGTTCAAGCGCACGATCTCTCGGCAACCGAATGAAATCACGGCAAAGCGGATAAGGTTCAAAAAGGGCAAGAAACACCTCATCACTCTTCAGCTAACTCAGCCCGGAGAAATACATTATCGGTCTTGTCAAAGAAGAAAAAGAAAGGAAAATTGTTAGATGTAAAAAGAATTATTTTTTTCCTAAAAATGTCATATCTACCAAAAAACGAATCTCATCTGTCAGTCAACTCATCTCTAAATCTGTTCAATGCAGAAATGTTGATGTGAGTGTAAGACATGGTTATTATGAACAATTTTAGCCTTAACAAATGCTCTCCGAAGATATACATTTTCAAATCAAAATACTTGACAATGAAAAACCAAGTGCAGCCTATGGATTACCCTTTGATAATTGTTTACTATATAATTTTTTGTAGACAAATCAGTAAAGCAACAAATCTTTCAAATTATGCTAATGATTCCAATGTCCAATAAAATTTTGAGAGGTATGGTAATTGGATATGAACATAAAACGGAACACTAGTAATATATAACACTATAACACTATAACATATAACACTAGTAATATACTAAGAGATGTGAAAACTAAAGATCTACACTTGGTTGGGAGAATACACGAGATATTTACTATAACTCAATGATTGCTGTCAATGTAATGATTGATATAGAGCAGCAACATTCTCCGTCCAATTTTATTTTGCGAAAAGTAGTTGGCACTGCACCTGATGTAACAGTCTCTTTCACCTCGGAAATACTCCATGTGGGAAAAAATACATCTTATGAGTTCTTTTGCTTTGACAATTGAAAAATTAACGAGCTAGTGGAAATAATATCAAATTGCTCGTTCCTCACAAAATCACGAATCAACGACATCTTGCTACGGGTAAACGTACCTAAACTGATTCATCATTTATCAGTGACAAAGTTCCTTCAAAACCTGTTTTGGCTTTTGTAAAAAGTTCCAGTTCCGTTGGATCATGGACAAATTCTCCATATATATTTGAAATGTTTGGACTTTCATCTATTGTATGTAAAGTAAATGGAATTCCACTCTATGATTTATCCTTTGATATATCCTACAGGGCCTTATATGAATTGACAGTGCAATCTCTTGATCACGATTTAAAATTATTTAAAAAAGGGTATAACCGAAGAAGTGTTTACAAAAACCCATGGTACCATTGTGTTGGATTTGTCCGGTACTCAAGATATGACTATTGTCCGAACGGGGACAGTCGTCTTAGAGTGTACCCTTTCCAAACCGTTGGAGGAGAGTGCGGCATTAATATTTCTAAAAAATTTGAAACCTATTGGGAAATTACCCCTGATGGCAGTGTTCTGTTATACTTGACACCATGAACACGAATCAAATAATCAATGTATTCAATTTGGATCCTTACATGCCTAAATACAAATCCTATTGTATACACTCGGATTTTCCCGAGCATATTCAAAGTATTAATAATATCTTTATCAATTTTAATTATAGCCCATCAACTGTAAAGATGGGGCATTGGCTATGAATATTTGAAAAAGCAGAGAATATTTGATTTTTTGACCCTCTTGGTCTACCGTATACTTTCTACGTGCCTCACATTAAATTTTTTTTTGAGGAAAGTGGAACATCTATTGCTCGAAATTAGAAGCGAGTAAAAGACTTATGAACCAAAAGCTGTGGTTTTCATGCCCTATTATATTTTATTTTTCGATGTAACTGATATACTTACAGTTAATTTCTTAGCATTTAGCCTATGGTGACAATCCTCAACTGAACGACATTTTAGTGGATAATTTGCACTCTACTAAAAAAATTAAATGTTCTCTAAATATTTGGGACAACAAGTCAAACTTTAAAATAATCGGCAAGGTACTGAAGAGGGGGGCCATCCCTCCAATTCTAACGAAGGATTTGTTTTCTTTTTATGTTTTATAGTTGCTCCTTACTTTCAGCTGAAAGATAATTATATTTCTTTAATTTCAAATTGTTTTTAAAATAATGCCGAGAACCCCAAACCCTACCTGAAACCCCACCCCAAGAAAAAAAAATGCTCAGTTGAAGCATATTTCCACGCAAAATACCCTCCTCGCTAAAAATTCCATCTGAAAAATTCTATTCTCGCTGAAAATTCCCCCGTAAAATTTTTTGTGGACGAATCCATCTGAAAAATTCTCCCTAACATACTTTCCTTTGAAAAAGACATTAATTTCAAATCTTTTTAAAAACAAAATGAAAATGTCCTTCCCTGTAAAGGGAGAATGGCTGACCCGCAGAAACAGCACCCATGTCTTCCCAAGACTAGAACATAATCTGCAATTTACAAAAAAAACATTGTCGTTCAGTTTGATATACATATCCTGATTTTTATTCTTTATAGTCTTAATACTTTTTTAATTATTGAAGTGAAAAATGTTTAAAATGTTTAAAATGCATTCTGTTTTCGATAAATTGCAAATTATGTTTTGGTCTTGAGGAGGTCTGGGGGTTGTCAGCCTACTCATGTTCATTGTTTTGAGTTTGAATCAGTTATTTATTTTAATTTCTGTTCGTTTTGGGTTGGATTCTCATATTGACTGCGATATGGTAGTTTTACGTTTGGGAAAATTACTTGAATTTATTGTGTTGCGAAAGCAACACTTTGGCTTTTTCCCGTTTTTTTTTGGTTTGTTTGTTTTGTTTGTTTTTTTCTCATGCCGCCAATCTCAGCTTATTCCTAGACACTGGTAAGGGTCTAACCTGTGTGGTTTTTACGGAAAGTATGAACCTCAGGTCGGATTGATGAAAAAGACATTACATTTCGGAAAACTCCGCAGAACTCTTGCCTGGGGCGAAAAAGAATGGTTTTTGCTTGTCCACGAGCCAGAGCCTATGGTGTGCGAAGTGAAGTGGAATTATATAGCCTATGTCAGAGAAAAGCATCGGAAGTCGTTCAGCCAAGCTTTCGTTTCATCAAACTATGTTTCTGCTTTCGAGTGGAAAGCTCCGTTCTAGCAGACAAGCAGGCAGGCACCACTTTCAAATTGAAGATGGACTAAAATCTATAAGTGTTAAATCTATGCGTCAGTTATCCGGCCCCACAGCCAATATATCTTCTTTGAGTGATAAATAGAAAAATTTATAGAAGCAAAAATGTGGCATTTTCCCACAGGTCCGAAAGTGCTGCCATCTATTGTTTCTACCCATTTCTGTTCGTGATTTCAGCTGAGTTTATCATTCGGTTTTTCGAACTTGGGATTGCGGTAGAGAAATGGTATCAGACGTGCCTAATAAACTTTAAAAGTTCTCTCATTGCTAAAAAAAATTGGAGCTTATCCTTTGCTCCTTTCTAAGTGGTGACGTTAGAAAGTTGGCCTACGGCAAAAAAAAAATCAACTTTTGAACTAAGACACTGAAACAAAATCTAGGCCGATACAAATTGTGAGACATATAGAGGTCTTGTAAGCAACAGTTGGCTTTTAGGTAATTATCACCTTCGGCAATGAGGGGTTTTAGTCTTGTCTCATCCTAAGCTGAAAAAAGAAACTCAAATAAAATTTTCAAATTTGAAAAGGCCATATTTTCCACGGGGGGGGGGGTAAACGCTGGGTAACCATTTTAACAACAAGGATGCATAAAGTGTCTTTTGATTTATATCAAAATCGCTCTCAACATTCACTTAAAGCTTTGTAACCCTTAACCGTTTCTGGGATATTAGAGGTACGCTCATTTGACAATCTGAATACGTTTAATGAATTTGATGTAGTTCAATATCTCCCGAAATTTTCATCTTAATTCCCTTAGCCACTCCTGTGGAATTGCTAATACGCCGTTTTGACAAACGAGGATAAACTTAGTGTCTTTTGTTCCTGCGATTTAGTAGCCTATTGCAGAAACCCACTTCGAAAAACCGCTATAAATGGTATAAGTTATTAGTATGAAATAGTTCTGTGGTTTGATTAAATAAATAACCAAGTTTTTTTAACTGAAAGTAAGCAGCGAATTTAAAACTTAAAACGAACAGAAATTTCTTCATATATGAAAGGGCCTGCTTCCTCATCAACGCCCCGCTCTTTATGCTAAAGTTTGACTCTTTCTCTCAACTCTACTTTTTAAAACAGTAAAAAACTTTACCGTAAAGAGCGGGGCGTTGATGAGGAAGCAGCCCCTTTCATATATGAAGTAATTTGTGTTCGTTTTAAATTTTAATATCGCTCCTTACTTCCAGTTAAAAAAAAACTAGTTTTTTTTTATTTGATTTCTGAACGTTTTTGAATCAATGCATGTTTTCATTTTGGCTCTCCGCAGATAAATAATTAACACGAAATTTGCTTATTTTTTTTTGGCTAAATGGCTTTCTCATAGTTTTGACCGAATGATTTTGAGAAAAAAGGAGCGGGGGAGGAGGCCTAGTTGTCCTCCGATTTTTTGGTTACTTAAAAAGGCAACTAGAACTTTATTTTTTTACGAATGTTTTATTAGTAAAAGATATACGTAACTTACAAATAAGCTTACGTAACGAACTTTTGTATTCTACGTTTTTATTATGTTTGTTATGTTTTATACGTTTTTATTATGTTTGTTATGTTTTATAATGTTTTTATTACGTATATGAGGGGGTTCACCCCTCGTCAGTACCTCGCTCTTTACAATAAAGCTTAAATTTTGTCTTCATTCCTTAAGAATGACCCCTGAATCACAGAAGCCGTAGAATAAATAGTTGAAATTACTAAAAATACTTTAGCGTAAAGAGCGAGGTATTAGGAGGAGGTGAGCCCATCATATGCGTAATAATTTCTGTTCGTTTTAAGTTTTAATGCTGCTCCCTACTTCCAGCTGAAAAACACTTTTTCATATTTATTTTTTCATTAATTTTTTTTAAATAATGCTAGAAAATCCTGCGCTCCGTTCATGGAATTTTTCTTCCCCCATGACAGAATCCTCGATGGAAAGTTCCCCCCAACATATCCCCCTCTTCTCAACCTCTCCTCCCAACCAAAATTCCTCCTGAAAACGTCTGTACACTTCCCAATAACCATTAATATATGTAAGCACTGGTCAAAGTTTGTAACTTGTAGCCCCTCCCACGGAGACTGTCGGGGAGTAAGTCGTCTCCAAAGACATAGTTATAAGGTTTTTCTACTAGGCTGAATAAAATGACAATCTCAGAATTTTGATCCGGTGACTTTTGGAAAATAATTAGCGTGGGAGGGGGCCTAAGTGCCCTCCAGTTTTTTGGTCACTTAAAAAGGGCACTAGAACTTTTCATTTCGGTAAGAATGAGCCCTCTTGCAACATTTTAGGACCATTGGGTCGATGCGATCACCCCTGGGAAAAAAACCAAACAAACAAACAGAAAAACACGCATCCGTGATCTGCCTTCTGGCAAAAAATACAAAATTCCACATTTTTGTAGATTTGAGCTTGAAACTTCTACAATAGGGTTCTCTGATACGCTAAATCTGATGGTGGGATTTTCGATTAAGATTCTATGACTTTTAGGGGGTGTTTCCCCTATTTTCTAAAATAAGGCAAATTTTCCCAGGCTCGTGACTTTTGATGGGTAAGACTAAACTTGATTAAACTTATATATTTCAAATCAGCATTAAAATACGATTCTTTTGATGTAGCTATTGGTATCAAAATTCCAATTTTTAAAGTTTTGGTTACTATTGAGCCGGGTCGCTCCTAACTACAGTTCGTTTCCACAAACTGTTTGATTATAATTCAACTCGAAACAAATTAGAGGCAGTTCCAAGACTCAGATATTTGAAAACAAATTAGCAATGATACGTGACAGTATCATTTCGTACGAAAAATCGATTGATCCTTTCACTTGAACCTCCAATAATGAAAAATGTCTGTCTTAGAAAATAACCCTGGGGTTACCAAGCCATTTCCGAGGCAAAACTTTTGTCAAGTGTAAATTCCATATTAACATAAACATTTGATTTGGTCAGTATCCAAGTCACATGGTTATTAGAGGAAATTTAAGGATCGGGTCGATACAAGCCAACAACAAAAAAAAAGCTTAGGTTGATTGATATAATTGATAAATTTATTGCTGCATTGCTTTATTGGCCCTAAATTAAAAAAATGACAATTTTTGTGAATATTACACTCAGAATCAATTTTTTTTTAAAGTTACATCATTTAATTCTGTAAAATAATGTAGCAGAGTCGTCAAACTAGAATGCTTTGAAATACAGCCTTATTACTTGAAACTCGGGGGAAAAATCACAAAAGCTCTTTTTTCTTTGTTAAGTAACTAAATTATAACATGTTGTTGATACGTTTTATGTCGCTTAAATTTTTTCTGTTTTTAAAACAAAATCATTGACAAATGAACACAAACTGGGGTCGGAACCGTTTCTTATTTTGGCTAAAATGGAAACGGTAAAAAACTGGTAATTAAAAGATGGAACAGAAACAGAAGCAGAGAAAAAAAGAGCTATGGGTCTTTTTTTTGCTTTTTTTATGGAAGAGCAAAAACAGTCTGTTTTTAATAAAACAAACGGCCGTTTTAAGGGATATTTAGGTTTTTTTCAGGCACTGCGAGATGCAGGCATTTTCAATTAGCTCCGGATAAATGTAGAAGTAGTCAGTCTAAAATTCTAGCGTATCAGAATTAATAGTTCCCGATCTTCGTCTCCCGCTCAAGAAGACCGGAAATCACTCCTCAAATGCCCTGATAGTATTTGCTACTACACAGGCAATTCTTATATCGTTAGCATTTGACTTAAAGAGCTCTTGAGCATCGAAGTCGTGTCAAGAAACATTGCAAACAAGCTGTCTTCTTGATGTGGAATCCTTGATGCATTGGTTAGTCTCTTTCTTGATAGGACCGACATCAGCTGGGAAAGACTGGGAAAAAGTTCAATTGGATTTGATCGAGTTCTTCTGTATTAACTTGCTCGGAAATAAACCTTTAGAGAAATGAAGAGAAGGACTGACGAGCTGAATCTTCGTCCATATCGTTCATTTGTTTTCATAAATTGCAGAGTCAAAAAAGCCTGCTCTTGTGAAGAGTAATGCATAAATCTAGAACTGGTCAAAGAAACAAAATCTCCTGGGCTGAACAAAAATAATGCTGTCAAGCCATCGACTGGCTCAGTCAAAGCCCTACTATCTGGCGTCTGATCAAACATCAGAAGTCCTTGTACCGCTTGTCGAAACATAATGATACCTATTAGCTATCACCGTTGCCTGTTAGAATAAACGAAGGCTCTGAATAAACTCTTCCACAATAGACCAGTCATTGCTGTGAAGTGAAGTGAAGTTTGAGCTCTCTGATTTTGGCATCACAAAGGTTTCGGTTGACGATGTCATGCAATGAAGTATTGCAGGTACAATACATTTCTATCATGGTAAGGTGCCGTTCCATAAAACAATTCATTGACGGACGAAGATTATATGTCTTATAGATAGCTTTGTAAAGGTCACGGAATTTTGAAGGCACTCTCAGGATTCTATCCACCTTTCGCATTATTACCACTGCATACGGGATGTCAAAAGGGTATAACTCAGGAGTGACTATGTATTTTAATTTTGAACTTTCAGAAAATGATAAGAGAGATGATGAATTGACGAAAAAGGCAATATTTGCACTTTACCACTGCTACAACTACAACCACACTACTACTACTTCTACTACTACTACCACTGAAACTACTACTTCTGTAGCGACTACTGCCAAGGCTATGAACATTGAAATGAGTATCTGGGGAAATGTTGAGGTGAAAGTTGATCTAAGTCAAAAAGGGATAAGCAATATTTTTAGAATGGATTACCGTATCAAGAAGAAACTTCCAGGGTGTCACAAGGCAACATGTACATGCTACTACTGCTATTAGTACTTGTTCTAACTACTGCTACTAATACAGCACAATTACTGCTACTACAGTTCCTACTACTAACATTACTACCATGATGCTAGTACTATTAAGACTAAGAGTATGAAGGTGAAAATTTGACAAAATATTGAGGGGAAACATGAAGTAAATCAAAACATGCTATATGCATGCTGATTGTCAAAAGGGATCAGCTTAAGAATTTATTTGTGCATTAAGTTTGAACTTTCAGAGAAAGTTTAAAGGGGAAGATCAATTGACCAAATGGCAATATATGCATGCTGTAGCTAATACTGCTACAACTGCTACTTTTATTACTACTATTCTACCATTAATACTACTATAACTGCTTCTTTTATGGTAACTATTTGTAAGGCTAAGGGTATTAAGATGGAAGTTTCAGGAAGTAAATGAAAATTGAGGCTATCAAAAGGGCATATCTGCAATATCATAGCAATGGCTAATCTTATTAATTTAAAACTTTCAGAACCTGATGAGGGGGGTGTTCAACTAACCAAAGAGTCGAGTCGAACCAGTAGTATGTTAATGCTACTGCTGCTACTAGTACTAGTGCTATTATAGTTACTAACACTGCTAGCATTGCTAGTACTAATACTATTACTGTGGCCACTATTACAATTATGCCTAAGGGTATAAAGACGAAATACCCTTTATAATTGCATTAAGAGAATATTGAGGGGGGTTGAAGGTGAGCTGAATCAAAACACGCCGTCTGTATGCAGTTTGTCAAAAGGGTGTATCAGTAGTACCTTAGGAACGGTTTGGTTTGTAAAGTTGAAACTTTATAGGGCGTGTTGTGAGGGATGTCAAATAATCAAAAGACAATATTTGCATCCAAATGCTACTGCTCCTACTCAAACTACTACTACTGTAGCCGCTACAACTATTATTACTACTACTACTACTGCTGCTACTAAAGCTAAAGCTACTAACTTTATTTCTACTACTGCTACTGCTGCTAAGAAAGATCTGAGCAGTAAGGCAGAAACTGTGGGGAACATTGAATTAATATTGGATTAAATCGAAATGCACTAAGCGCATACAGGTTGTCAAGAGGATTATCTGCAATGCTTCAGGAACAGTTTATGGTGTTAAATTTAAAGTTTTAGTGCGTGTTTAGGGGGATGTTAAAGAAAACTAAAGGTGCTATATCATGCTGTTACTAATGCTACTACTACTACATCTTTTGCTGGATTTTGGACTAGCCAGAAGGCACTATACGTATACTTTTACTGCTACTACTATGATTATTGTAACTAATAACGGTAAAGATATTGAAGTGAAACTTTCAGGAAACGTTTGGGAGGAGTTTCAATTAAACTAAAAACTACATGCATGCAGGTTTTCAAAAGGTCATATAAGCATTATCATGGACAGCGCAAAGCTATCATAAATAGCAATATCATAGCAACTTCTAAAGGGGCTAATCTGATTGGAAGTTCAAAGTTCTAGTACCTTTTTTAAGAGACAAAAGTGATTGGAGTAGCTCATAATTTTCCAAAAAATTCGAATCATTTCGAATTAGTCATTTTGTTCAGCATAGTTGAACGGTCGAGTAACTATATCTCTAGGGTTATTAAGTAGGTCATACCCCCACAGTTATACAATTTTTTCATTGTAATTAAAAACTAATTGCTGCTTTAAAATTAAGATAAAATATATTGTGTGTAGGCTGGCTGCTAATTAGTCATCCCAGAAATATCCCAAGATTGACTGATGGTATCACGTTGAAACGTTCACTACTACTGCTATGACTACTTCTGCTCTTATAGTTTAACTAAGTCAAAAGAGTACAAGCATATCAAGGTTGTCGTAGAGCATAGATACAATCTTTTGAGAACGGCATTAATTTTTGTTTTTCATGTGGCTTGAGGAGGTATAAAACTAAATTAAATAACACTATGTGTTTCCAGACTTTAAAAAAGGTGTATATTGTTGAGAATTGTTAAAAATTTTCTCCATCATACAAATAGCGTAACATACATACATATAAACATGCAAAATTCTATGGATCCTTACATTAAAAAACGATAAGATTTAATGTAGGTAAAAAGCGAACGAAAATTAGTTTCAAAATGTATTCCATAAAACAAGTTTTTTTTAAAGAAAAGTAAAGAGCTCCATTAAACCAAGAATAAGCAGAAATAAATTGAAATAATCTTCTAAGGTCAAAATTACCACAAATCACAATCTGTAAATAAATGAAACCCAAAAAATAATTTGCACTTTATTAAAAAACAAATAAAAAAAAGAAACTAGGTTGACATATCACATACATAATGATATTTATTTCTTAAAGTCATAATAATTTTTTATTCATTAAAGTTGTAAAAATGAAAATATTTAGAATGTTGAAAGTTAAAAGTATGTTCTGGTCTTCAGAAGGTGGGGGGTGTCAACCCTACTTGTGTTCATTTCTGCTAAGTATATGTTTGACTCGGTTATTTATTGTAATTTCCCTTCTTTTAGGGTATTGGTATATCAGTCGTTTCAAAATGGAATTTTTTGCAGTTTACTTAAGTTTGGGGACCCTTCTTAGACCCGAGAAAGCCATCATTGAGAATATACTATCTCTTCGAAGATGTGTAAGAAATTAGCTAGCATCCTTACTGACAAATCATTGTAAAATTAAGGTCCATTTTTCAAAGGAGATGGAGGGGGTTTCTGCTCTCTTTTACATGTAGATAGATTCTATGCATGCTTTTGTTCAAAGAAAGGGCCGTAATTCCAACACTTTATTATCTAAACATCTATACGGTTATTCTGACTTATTTGGACATAGGGAAGAATATTTAGACGAAAATGTTCTGGGTTAACTATTTAACTACTTTAAAAGAAAACTGGTCCTTGTGACCCAACACATTTTTTTCCATATGAGTTTTTTTTTCATTTTTGAAGCATCAACTAAAAATTTTATAAGAATTTTTCCTCAAGTACCTCTTAGATGAAATTAAAAATTTTAACGGGTTTGCTATAGTTTCTGTAGTTTTCCGTACCAGTTATTTAGCTTTAATGGTGGAATATATAATGTTTGGGTCCAAAAAACCTTAGGGCATCAAAGACATTAAAACAAAATTTTTGCCTCCGCTCCCCTTGCGGACTGATCTTAGGTCTATCCATACCGAAAACCACGATTTCCAAAGATTTTTATTTTGGCTGTTTGAGAATCATGAAGTTTTAACGGCTCCACCATATTTCTGTCAGTGTTGCCACTTTGAACCGAAGCAACGTGAAAATAAGTAATCCATAATCGACAACGCTTTGCTCACGTAAAATTAAAGACTTTGACAATATTGATTCTTAAGGACAACTACACTTTCAAGAGAAAGCTGCACACTCTTAAACTGTTAGGCTTTATATGTTTTAGGTGACATTTTTTAGTTTTGATATTTCTTAGTTGTGTTTTAGCTGGTATTTTTATATGTTTTAGCTTTTATATTTTCTTACTGAATTTTCCACTTCGTTGCTCTTTTTCAATTTTTCTTCTGATACTATTAAATATGCATAACTGTATCTGGTGGTCTTTTTCCTTAAGAAATTGGATTCCCAATTTGTCCTTCTTCTTAACAAATATATGGCTGTTTAAGTTTCTGCTTAAACAATTTAAATGTTAAAATTTAGTTGTCACTGTCCTTGGCGCCTTAGGAAAATCTATTCAAACTGTAAACAAATCAAAAGTCCGCGTATGCTTTAAATTATTCATAGAAATTTGCATACAAAACTTTCTTAATAAACTAAATATTGTAAACTATTCTATATTTCTGAACTTAGCAAAATTGATTTCAGTATGTATTCGAAACAAAATTACAGGCAATAGAATTTACTTTACATCTTTGGTTTCCACCTATTCTCTGACTTATAATTTATTATGTGGTCACAAACGCTGGAACCAAAATTTCTGCTGAACTCAAAATTGATTGAAAAGAATTTAAGGTTATTAAGTCGATTTTACTAGGAATGCATAAATTAAAAAAAAACCTTATTTTCCTCTTTGCGAGTGCAGCATAAAACTTAATTTGTTCTAATGGCAGATGTGAATCTTGTGTTGCATAACCTTCTTCTCTAGGCTGTATTTTTAAGAAAAAAAAAATACGGTTTAACTTTGGTTGATACCCAGAAATCTAAAAAAAAAACTTGACCTTTATAATTGTTGTACTAATTGTACCAAACTCTACTAAACTGTACTAAGTTCTACTAAATTACACTAATTGGGTGATTCAAAAGTTAATAGAATATTCTTATTTGGAAAATCCCCTCAAGTGTAAATAAGAAAGTTTTTCCAGTTTTACAATGCAGAAAGGGGAACTTGAATAGATTTTGCAACAAAAATTGTTTTACGATCAGACATAAAATGAATGGAGCGCATGGTTGAAAGCAGGGCTATAGCAAATAATTTATTCAAAGCAAGAAGCCACAATTCTATTCAATGTTCTAGAAAATTCCTTTAGGTCTCCCCAGACAATTGAATTCCAACGAATTACAAAGCGACTACAGAATAACTGCTACCATAACCCTTGAACCTTTCAATGGTTTATATTATAGAATTGACTATATAAAAGTCTGTAGCATTTAACGGGAACATTCTAAGCTTGATCGATCTAAACGACCTGTTCTGGAGGGGGAATTTGACCTATAAAAGCGCTTTCGTAACAATTTTGCAAAGTCGTTAAACGGAAAGTGTGACGATAAAATGACCATTTATACCTGAAAGAAATTCATCAGATTAGATACAAATATATAAGAAAGCTATAAAGCAGTGCAATGTTTTCTAGAAGATATATATATATATATATATATATATATATATATATATATATATATATATATATATATATATATATATATATATATATATATATATATATAAAAGAAAAATTTGTATAAACATAGGAAGAAGAGCTACGATTGATGATTGTACGAAAATACAGAATTATTATTTAGATACCTCTATGGAACATCACTGTTAAAACACAGTAGATGAATCAATTACCAAATTTTAAAAACATAAAACCTTGCATACTCTATTATGGACAACAAATACGTAGCTCTAGTCTATACACAAAAATAAAGATGAGCTAACTCAAAGTACCATCACATGTGTTTGTTTCTGGGATAGGAGAATAACGCTTTCAAAAAGCCTCGATTTTAATTATAAACTATTGTTTTCATATAGGACAATGTTTCTAAGTTCGGTTGAAGCATTTCCTTTTAAATTAAAATAAAAAAATTACGGATGAAAATCCTGCATCATTGGGATCCGAATTAAAAACCTTTGGTGGAATTCTTATATTGAGTTTAATTATACTTGCGGCGAGATCAGATACGAACTCCTCGCCCAGCTTTAAAGATTCTGTATTGCTTGACTCCCATCTGTCGCCATCTTGTGCCAGATCATCGGCAAACCATATCCAGCAGCTCTTCTACCTTTGGCCAAGCTTTCAAAATCCACTAATGGGCTTGAGGGCATCTCTGACAATTGTATATTAATTTTCAATTGAACTCTAGGTCGCCTACACGAATCAGGTAAAGGAACGGCTAGAATAACTTGCTTGATTATCTAGTCATTGGTTTTCTCAACACATAACAAAGTCAACGCAGTCTAACAATTGTGGCAGTGGGTTCGATGTTACAGCAGCAGCGCTGCACATCAATATTTGAAAATCTGTGTGATTATCATACCCCACGTTTTTACGTAGACACAAATAGTCAAAGGCTTCCAAATCATTGACATGAAGCGTCGTCAGAGGAGAAACCTCAATTGAATTGAATAGACAGATCCAACAGTGGTTCTGTAGATGCATTTTTCGTCAAAATGTGGATCTCCGGTCGGTTCCGTGAATGTAAGAAGATGTAAGAACCATCTGTAAGATGATTGTTCGGGCTTTGTTGAACCTGGTCTGTACGCAAAGTTCACAGAAAATTCTCACAGCAAGGCTTTGATAACTTTTATAATATTTGCTTACCTAAGTGAACGCTCTGTATGTAATCTGGAGATGGCTTTGATCGTTAGTTGTCCGAGTCCTGATATCTTTGTATTTAGTATTTACTTTCTTAGTTGAAGGTAGAGATATTCTAATTATTTTAAATGACAAAGTTACTTTTAGGAAGCTTCTTATTGTGAGAACTCTGTTGGATTAACTTTAAACTCGCCTATGACGTGATGTATAAAAGGGCATGCTACCTCAGAGACCCGTATAAGAGTGCCTGTCTAGTTTTAAGGGGACTATAGGCTCAACCGTCACCGACAATGGATTTGTTATAACAATTTAAAATAATTTAGCCAATGTCTATTCATTCTATTTATTTTCTTGTTCCTACCATTTAAACAAACCACAAACCAAAAAAAAAGACGATTTCGCAAGTAAATACTACTAACATTTATATCTTAATCTTTAACTTCAGCAATAAGTGTTTAACACCACATAAATGGTTAATTTCGTTTTCTGAAAAGAATCGAATTTCCCCTTTCTTATCAGATTCCCCTACCTTTTGGTACGGGTACGGGTTTGGCTTGGGATGCACCTAACACAATCTTGGTAGCACTGAAAATGTTCGTGATAAAACTTCAATAGAAATATCTATTAATACTTTCTATCACCGACAGTTTCCCGTATAGAAGACCCTAGTAGCAAAGATCCTTGAACTACTTTGGAACTGGTTTTAATCGTTCCTTTCAGGAGAGGGATCAGTACTGAAACTAGTAGTACGTCAATATTATTCTTGGCCCTATGAACTTCGCTTGAATAAGAGCCATAAATTTGTCACCCACATATTTAGCATGATTTAGTAAATAGTGAAAAATAAGATAGTCCACCCTCTCCCTGGGAAAACCAGCTAGAACAGCAAAAGTAAACAACAAAAATAAGGCACTGCCTACTCTGGCTTAGACCTATTGTTAGAGTTATTATTTCTATGCTATGATTTTGTCCACCCTTTTTCTAAAAAAACTATCAGCCAGAAAAACGTATTACAAGTTGCGTCATTGGATCTTCAATTTAGCAGAAATGGTTTAACTGGGGGAGTAACCTTAAAAATAGTTATTTGAAAAATAAATAGAACGAGAGAGTGTGTTATAGACTTCAAATGTCATTTGGAAAAGTTATCTTCAAGTTAAGGAAATTCTATTCCTAGAATAAATCACCTAAACTGTGTTGTTGTGCTACACCCTGAGTGTAACTTCTAGAAGAGCTTTAAGTTTATCAGACGGAAAACATGGGAATGGTTCATGAAGGACCGGAAACTAAGAAAAATATTTTTTCCTTGCTATAAAAAGTTCCTATCGACTGTCACTAGTTCTAAGCAGAAATCCAAGTTGGGCGCAGTATTATGGCTTACAAAAAAATAATAGTTTAAGTAATTAATTCTTTCTATGAATATTCCTTATTGACAATATCCATTCCCAAAATCATAGAGCCGAATTTACGTTATCGAACTAGAGTTAAGGTTCTAGTTCTAGCACTCTAAGTCAATAAAACAATGAGTGCGTCTGCAGATAATAATAGTACGGAAATAAAATAAAAATAGATTTTTCCTTTGACTCACAAATAGCCCCTATAAAATGACCCCTGGACATAAATTTTCAAGGTTTGGATAGAATAGGGGAACCTCTGCATGAAAGGAACGGGAAAAAACTACCATTTCATGCGGAGCTTCAATAATTTTCTTGATTTAGGGAAGTGGAAGCAAAAGTGTCAAATGAAGTTGACGGTTAAAAATAAATGTAACATTAGATATAAATACGATTACCTGAATGGTCACCCAATGAGTAAATTATGATTGGGTCGCTGGATTTGAATGAAAAATAAGAAGAATATTTAAAATACAGACTCTTATGAGAGCCTACTAGTTAAAATTATGGCGCATTTTTTGGCTTGACCAGTTTTTTTTGCAACGATAACTTAGTAAACCACATCCTTCTGCTATTAAAAAAAACGACAGCTAAGAGCTCATATGGCACTTGTGACGAGGCAAGAAGAGCCTCGTCATGGTATGAGCTGTAACAAAATTCTATGAATCAATAGATTGATTTAAAAGGAAAATAAGAGGCTTAATGCCGGTCAGGATTTAAAATAAGAGCTCTGAGTCACGATGTCCTTCTAAATACCAAAATTCATTAAGATCCGATCACCCACTCGTATGTTGTAAATACCTAATTTTTTCTAATTTTTCCTCTCCCTTTAGCCCCCCAGATGGTCGAATCTGGGAAAACAACTTTATTAAGTCAATTTGTGCAGCTCCCTGACACGTCTACCAATTTTCATCGTCCTAGCACGTCCAGAAGCACCAAACTCGCCGAATCACTGAACCCCTCCCCCCAACTCCCCCAAAGAGAGCGAATCCAGTACGGTTCCGTCAGTCACGTATCAAGGACATTTGCTGATTCTATCCATCAAGCTTCATCCCGATTCCTCCACTTCAAGTTTTTTCAAGATTTCCCCTCCAACTCCCCCAATGTCAAAAGATCTGGTCGGGATATGAAATAAAAGCTGCTAGACATGAATTCCTTCTAAATATCAAATTTCATTAAGATCCGATCATCTATTCGTAAAATAAAAATACCCCAATATTCACGTTTTCCAAGAATTCCGGTTACCCCTCCAACTCCCCCCAGTGTCACAGGATCTGGTCTGAATTTAAAATTAGAGCTTTAAAGCGCAAGACCCTTCTAAATATCAAATTTCATTAAGATCTGGTCACCCTTTCGTAAGTTACAAATACCTATATTTTCAAAATTACCCCCCCCCCCTCCCAACTCCACCAAAGAGAGCAGATCTGGTCTGATTATATCAGTCATGTGTCTTAGACAGGTTTCTATTCTTCCCATCCAGTTTCATCCTGATCTCACCGCTTTAAGTATTTTCTAAGATTTCCAGTTCCCCTCAACTGCCCCCCCCCCCGATTACGCTGGATCCGGTTAGAATTTAAAATAAGAGATCTGAGTCCCGAGATCCTTCTAAATACTAAGTTTCATGAAGATCCGATCACTCCTTCATAAGTTAAAAACACGTCACTTTTCTAATTTTTCAGAATTAACCACCATCCCCCCCCCCCAACAGAGCGGATCCGTTCCAATTATGTAAATCATGTATCTAAGACTTCTGCTTATTTATCCCACCAAGTTTCATCCCGATCCCTCCAATCTAAGCGTTTTCCATGATTTTAGATTCCCCCACCCTAAACTCCCCCCAATGTTACCAGATCCGATCGGGACTTAAAAAAGAGCTTTGAGACACGATATCCTTCTAAATATCAAATTTCATTGAAATCTGATCACCCGTTCGTACTTACTTACCCGTACTTACCCGTTCGCACCCGTTCGTACTCGTACTTACTGTTAAAAAACTTGTTTTTTTCATTTAATTACTGTTAAAGAGACATCTGAAGTTGATGCTCACCATCAGTCAACTACAGCCCATCCAAGCCCCTTTCAGGACTGAAATAAACCATTTTTTTTCTATTAGCTCTTTTTTGTAACTTTATTTAGGATTTAGTGGTTTTTCTTATGCTTGCATTTATGTTGTTTTATATTATTCACTTAAGTGGATTTCATCAACCGTTCATAAGTCTTTCCTCCGGTTGCTTATTTATTGTTTTGCCTTTTTCTTTATTTTGTTTTTGCCTTTGTCTTCCTCATTCAATTACCCTTGAACAACCAAGTAGTGCTGGTGAACAAGAGGCATTGATTATTGTGATAAAATTATGCCCTCACTCTCTTTAAATAGTAAATTTAATGTATTTTGTTTGAATGTGCGTGGAATAAGAGATAAGTGGAATAGTTTTAAATAATATTTGTGGTCTAATAATTCTTGCCTTTTTGATGTAATAAGCTTAACAGAAACATGGTTATCTGATAATGAAAATCTTAGAGCTTATGGTAAGCATGCATGGTTGTATTGCTATTCATGTCCCTAGAATGGTAACAAAGTGCTCAGGGGGTATTTCTTGATTTGTAAAATCGTATATTGAATTCAGTAGACGGTCTGACCTTGAATCCTTGTTCACGTTAGTAGTGTATAATAGTAGGACAGTTTATTCTCTTTTTATAGATCTGAAAAGCCAGTTTGCATGTGATGCTGTTTATTTGTTTTATAAGTCTCCTCCTTTTCCAACACTTCTGTTCAGCGATTTGCTTGATCAGCTTTCTGGTGTGGGGACTTTCTATAAAAACATTTGTGTGTTTTGAGAGATTTTAATTGTAATATGTTAAATGGTGGATCAAGTCATGAATGTGACCATCTCTTTGATGTGCTTTCTTCTTCTGGGCTACTTCCATCAACTTTTTCCTTCTTGTGTTGACCCTACAAGAAATTCTGCCACTTTAATAGATAATATTTTTATTTTTCATCCTCCTAATTTGAAGTTTACTTCTGCTCTTTTTTCACAGATCTTTCTGATAGTTTCTCTATTTATCTATCACTTTTTGTGCACAAGACTGAGATTCCTGTGAATGAGTAAGTTAAATCTTCTTCTAGAACTTTTACAGATAAAGAAACTTCTAATCGAATTAAAAGTGTTCAGATTAATAATTGGTCTAGTGTTCTTGGAGCTAATGATGTTGAATGTGCAACGATTTTATTTTTGTGTCGTATGGGAGCTCTGATGGATAAGGATTCTCCTCTTAGAAAGAGACTGAGGAATTCTAAGCCCAAATGCCCGTGGATGTCTAGAGGTCTGATCAATGCTACACATATTAAGGCGTCTCTGTGCAAGGCTGCATACAAAAGTAAGACACAGGAAGATCTTTTAAGTAGAAACATTATAAAAATTTCAGCACGTGCAGCAAAAAAGGCTCTTTTTTCGCGTCGAATGGATGAGTATAAGGAGAACTTGCGAAAGATTTGGATTGTAGTTAATGAAGTTGTTTCTCGCAAGAAACTTAAACAGTCCCTATATGTTACTACAGAAAAGCTGATGGATCTATTGTGGATAAAATTCTTCAGTGAGCGCCTTCAATTCGTATTTCACCCCTCTTCCTTCGGTTCCCATTCCACCGCAGAGTAGAGTAAGTAGTTTTCCTTTAGCAGAAAAGTCATTGTTCCTCTCCCTATGCAGTGATGCAGAAAATTCTAGTATTATTTCTCAGCTTCCAAAATGTTCTCAGCTTCAGTTGATGGTTTTGATTTGAGTAATAATGTTCTAAAAAAATTTAGTCAGTTTGTTTCTAACCGTATCTCACATATAACTAACCTCTCTCTTTCTTCTGTTTTTTTCTTCACTTATTTAAAGTTGCTTGAGTTTTGCCTTTGCATAAAAAGGTGATTCACCTCTAACTTGAACTATAGACCTATTTCCCTTCGCCCTATCGTCTCTAAGGTTGTTGAAAAAGTTGTGAATCGTAGACTCTCTTGATTGTATTTAGTTATAATATGACAGCAGGAAATTCTGTCATAACTAACCATCAATATGGTTTTAATTCTACTTTCTATACCTTGTGTGTACTTTCAGATGTAACAGAGTTTGTGCGAGGTAATCTGGACAAGGGCTTGTGTACTTTGGGTCTATTTCTTAACTTTTCAAAAGCCTTTGATATGGCTGACCACTCTGTTCTTTTGTCCAAACTATCTTTATTTGGAATGGATGGAGTCTAACTAGAATTGTTAAGGTCTTATCTTTCAGGGAGATCTCAGTATGTTTCGGTTAATGGTACTTCTTCCTCTACTTAGCCTATATTGAAGGTTTTCCAATAGAAATCTGTGCTTGGATCACTTTGGTTTTTAATTTACATTAATGATCTTGCTGATGGTCTTCATTCCCATGTTCACCCTGTTCTTTTGCTGATGACAGAAATTTTTTCATTGCTGTGGTGGAACTGCCATCTACCACTTCCATAGCTCAAGGTCTTCTTGATAGACTAAAGGATTGTTGCTGGTCAAAGGGTATGGCTCACAACAGTTGGAAAAGTGCCATTGCCAATTTCAGGACCCCTTATCGCATGAGAGACCTACAGGAGCCAATCACCCCGACTTATGGGAATGACATTATACCACATAATGGTGAAATGTCCTGGTGTGTATCTTGAAAATTTGATTTCTTTTAAACCTCATAGAAGTGACATCCATTCCTCATCCTCTGCCAGTCTTCAATTCGCACCGGGGTAAGTCATTTCTTCCCCCAGAAGTTATTATTTATCTTTATTTTCTTTTATTTTTCCTTACCTTTCTTATTGCTACTCTGTCTGGGGTGCTACTAATTAGTCTCTTCTCTTCTCACTTTAAAGAGCCCCAAATATAGCAGTGAAGGCCACTTTTCTTCTCCCTCGGCTTTGCCCTTCCTCTGATCTTTATAATGATATTGAAATAGCTCTGCTGGATCGTATTGTAGGTAAAAGTAATCTTTATATAGCGCATTCTGCTTTTCTAGGTACACTTCCACCGCCTCTGCAACAATTTTTTCACGGACAGGCTCATTTAGGTACTCTATTTCTTTACCTAGATCTTTTCACAGACTTACTTTACCCAAACATTCATCTATAGCAGCCCAGAGGTCTCCTGTTTATTAATCAATTCCATTATGGAATTCTATCCCTCCGGATGTCCCTCTATTTCATTCTGCAAAGGCAATGTTTGGTCGGGCCTTTCCGTTTTAGCAACTTCTCTTTCTCCTTTGTTTATTTTCCCTGTTTTCCTCTTTTCCTATTTTTTCTCCTTTTAGGAATTCTTTCCCAGCTGATATCCCTCTCTCCTATTCCTTTTTGAAAAAAAGTTCAGGAATCTTTCCAGATCCTTGTCTTTTTTCTTTTTTTTTGTCTGATTTTGTAATGTCAAATTGGTCTTTCCTGTTTCTCTACTTTCTTGGTTTCTATTTATTACTATTGTTATAATTACTACCAGTTTTTTTCGTATTGCATGCTAGTGATTATTCTCCTTCACTTTTATATCATATGTATGTTGATTTAGATTATTAATTGTGGTTCTTTTAGTGCTTTACTATTGTGTTGTATGGCCCACAACAAGCCAAGCCTCTTGGGCAAAATAACTTCTTTACGTTTGTAATGGTTTTTTAGTTTTAACAAAAAATTGATTGATGATGAAGCCTTGGGGCTTTGAAAGACGGAGGAGGATTTGCCAGATGTTTTCCAGAGAAATTGCCTACGGATTCTTTTGGGTAACCGACTGACTGACCGTATCTCAAACAGTAAGCTTTGGGAAATATGTGGTTCAATCCCACTTTCTAGGGCTAAAATGAGAGAAATGATGAGATGGCTAGAGCATGTTCTACAGATGAAGGACGACAGATTGTCACAAATTGTCCCTGTCAGCCATCCGTCAAGAGCCAAATAAAAAAGAGGTTGTGCCTCAATAGGGCGTGAGTATGTCGTCAAGGGAAATAGGAACTGCTTTGGGGGGGTGGTGGTAAAGAGGTTGACTTTTATAGATTTGGATGGAGGATATCGTGCGTATCTTTGTTGGCCTCAGGTACTTTGGTGCTGCAGTGTTGGCCAAAAAAGGGTCAACTAATCTGCAGATTGCTTTAACACCTTTAATCAAGAAGATAATAGGTATCTAGTGTTGTTGCACATAATTGTAAAAAAACCGGGTAAAATTTTAAGATTAGGGAGGAACTTGTAAGTAATATTTGGCTTCTATGTCCTGGTCATCGTTTTGATGACAGCCATATTCAGAGAAAAAAAGGTAACTCCAAAAAATTCTTAATCTGTAATTTCTGGAAAATAGTTATGATCTAGGTTCTTATTTTCAAAAGTCTATTAATTAAGATTAAGCTTTTGGTGGTAAAAGCCTTATCTAGCTTCTTGGTAAGCTTATTTTAAGAAATATATCGACGGGCGATACTAGGATATTGAAAGGGTATTTTAAGTGTTCACTTTCCCTTCAAGAATTGCCCTGAGGCATGAATGAAAAAAAGTCCTGCTTTAAGTGAATATTATCCATGAACAGTTGAATTATTTTGAATAGTTTTGTAACATTTAATAGGCACATTGAAAGTAGGCATTTTGCAGTCTTAATTTAGAAAAGATATGGCCTGTGAAGCCCAGTACAAGTCTTGAATACCACCCAGCCAAGCCTTGCAAAGTCTGAGATAAGTAGAATCACATTCAAACCTATGAATATTATCATTCATACGAATTTTTTTTAGTTTCTTCTTCATCAATTGTAGGTACGCCATCAGAGTGAATCAGAAAGTGTATAAACTATTTCATCCAGCAGTGAAATTTTTCGTGAAAGTGTCCAGGAGGCTGTTTGTTCAATTGACCAGGCTTCACTCTAATGTAAAGAAATATAATTTTGCCGCTACATCCAAAATGCTTCCACAAAAATTCTCAGAGGGTTTTCAGGGACACAATGACCTTGATGAAAGTGTAAATTCCAGGGGTGTGACCTCCCATATTGCAGGTTCTTGATTATTCTTCACAACGCCAACTACTCTTCTTCATGGATTTGGCGGATTCTATAGATCCTGACCTAATTAGATAATCTGGTCTTGATATAAGACAGATTTCTTTGCTCCAGAAGTGAAGTGTTGAATCAGCTGGTCCTTTGAAATCACTCTATTGGCTCTTCTTGTATTTTGAACAGGCATATGCCTGTTAATTTTTTTGTAGATGCTTGCTATGGCAAACAACGATACTATTTGAGGTATCTCCTCACAGGGAAAGGTATCTGATATACAGGTGAAAAAACAATTGGCATAGCATACAATCTCTTACATACCCATAGTGGATCATCTTGAGTGCTTCCAGCAGGATATTAGGATCCTCATCTAAAAGCGAGAATTGATGTTTGGTAATATTCCTAATACAGGACATACAAAGTACAATATTTGAGTTGGATGACAGTGCATGAACACCAGACATAGTTAATATGTACAGCCCATCATAGGTGTAATGAGTAATATATTCTCATAAGACGCAGTTGATTAAATGTCTCTGCAGCTTCACCTTTAAAGATGAATACAGGATATTGAGTTATTGACGCAGGACTTTGAATCAAGTGATTTTAAATACTGTAATAGTTCGTTTCAATAATTTAAAGAATAAGAAGATGATAATTATTCCCCAGTGTTTCAAAGAGTTTGTGGCAAGAAATTGTAAGTAAGGAGTGACTCGGCCAAATAAAAACCGAATTTCTGAAAAAAAAAACAACAGAATTGTGGTACCAATAGATACATAAAAAATGGTTTTTTTTGCTGATTTCAACATATTAAATAAAAAAAAAAGTTCTTTTTAACGGAAAGTAAGGAGTGACATTAAAAATGAAAACGAACAGAAATTACTTCGTATGTGAAAGTGGTTGCTTCCTCATCAACGCCCCTCTCTTTGCGTTAAAGTTTAACTCTTTCTCTTAACTCTACTTTTTAAAACAGTAAAAAACTTTAGCGTAAAGAGCGGGGCGTTGATGAGGAAGCAACCCCTTTCACATACCAAGTAATTTCTTTTCCTTTTTAAGTTTTAATGTCGCTCGTTACTTTCCGTTAAAAAAACTTGTTTTCAGATGAATAATTAAAACAAAATTTGCATATTTATTTTTTTGGCTAAATGGCTTTCTCATAGTTTTGATCGAATGATTTCTTGAAAAAAAGGATTGGGGGAGGAGGCCTAGTTGTCCTCCGGTTTTTTGGTTACTTAGAAAGGCAACTAGAACTTCTAATTTTTTACGAATGTTTTTATTGATATGCGTAACTTATAAATTAGCTTACGTAAAGAACTTCTGTATTCTCATGCTTGCATTACGTATATGAGGGGGTTCACCCTCTCGTCAGTACCTCGCTCTTTATACTAAAGCTAAAATTTTGACCCAATTTCTTAAGAGTGACCCCTGAATCACAAAAGCCGTAGAATAAATAGTTGAAATTACTAAAAATAATTTAGCATAAAGAGCGAGTTATTAGGAGAGGTGAGCCCATCATATGCGTAATAATTTCTGTTCGTTTTAAGTTTTAATTCTGCTCCTTACTTTCAGTTGAAAAATTTTTCATATTTATTTTTTCATTGTTTTTTTTTTAAATAATGCTAGAAAATCCTACGTTCCCTTCATGGAGATTTTCTTCCCCCATGATAAATTACTCCAAGGAAAATTTCCCCAACATATTCCCCTCTTCTCAACCCCCCCCCCCCCAACCAAAAAATCCCCCTGAAAACGCCTGTACACTTCCAAATAACCATAACTATGTGTAAGCACTGGTCAAAGTTTGTAACTTGTAGCCCTCCCACGGGGACTCTTGGGGAGTAAGTCGTCCCGAAAGACATAGTTATAAGGTGTTGGACTACGTTGAATAAAATGGCTATCTCAGAATTTTGATCCATTGACTTTGGGAAAATAATTAGCGTGGGAGGGTCCTAGGTGCCCTCCAATTTTTTTGGTCACTTAAAAAGGGCATTAGAACCTTCTGGCAAAAAATACAAAATTCCACATTTTTATAGATAGGAGCTTGAAACTTCTACAATAGGGTTCTCTGATATTCTGAATCTGATGGTGGGATTTTCGTTAAGATTCTATGACTTTTAGGGGTTGTTTCCCTTTATTTTCTTAAATTAAATAAAAAAAACAAGTTTTTTTAAATGAAAGTAAGGAGCGACATTAAAACTTAAAACGAACAGAAATTACCCCGTATATGAAAGGGGCTTTTCCTCCTCGACACCCCGCTCCTTACGCTAAAGTTTTTTATTGTTTTAAAAAGTAGAGTTGCGAGAAAGAATCAAACTTTAGCGCAAGGAGCAGAGTGTCGAGGAGGAAAAGCCCCTTTCATATACGGAGTAATTTCTGTTCGTTTTAAGTTTTAATGTCGCTCCTTACTTTCATTTAAAAAAACTTGTTTTTTTATTTAATTTCTGAAAGTTCTTGAATTAATGCATGTCTGATTTTGGCTCTCCGTACATAAATTATAAATATGAAATTTGCATATTAATTCTTTTTTTGGCTAAATGGCTTTCTCTTAGTTTTGATCAGACGATTTTGAGAAATAAGGGGTGGGGAAGGAGGTCTAGTTGCCCTCCAATTTTTCGGTTACTTAAAAAGGCAACTAAATCTTTTATTTTTAACGAGCGTTTTTATTAGTAAAAAAAAATACGTAACTTAAGAATTAACTTACGTAACAAACTTTTATATTCTTATATTTTTGATTATATATATGAGGGGGTTGGTCCCCTCGTTAATACCTCGCTCTTCACACTAAATCTTGTTTTATCCCAATTCTTTAAGAATGACCCCTGAATCAGAAAGGCCGTAGAATAAATAGTTGAAATTATTTAAAAAAATTTTAGCATAAAGAGCGAAGTATTTATCTCCTCCTAAATACCTCGCTCTTTATGCTAGAGTATTGTTAGAACCCCTCATATGCGTAATAATCTCTGTTCGTTTTAAGTTTTAATGCTTCTCCTTACTTTGAATTGAAAAAACTTTTTCATGTTTACATTTTCATTGTTTTTTTTTATGGTAATGCTAGAAAGTCCTGCGCCCTTTTCATTGAATTTCTCTTCCCCTATGAAATATTCCTCCAAGGAAAGATCCTCCCATATAGCCCCTCCCCTGAACCCCACACCCAAACCAAAAAAATCCCCCTGATAACGTCGGTACACTTCCCAGTAACCATTACTGTTTGTAAACATTGGTCAAAGTTTGTAACTTGCAGCCCCTCCCCCAGGAACTGTGGGGGGTAAGTCATCCCCAAAGACATAGTTATTATGGTTTTCGACTATGCGGAACAAAATGGCTATCTCAAAATTTTGATTCGTTGACTTTGGGGGAAAAATGAGCGTGGGAGGGGGCCTAGGTGCCCTCCAATTTTTTTGGTCACTTAAAAAGGGCACTAGAACTTTTCATTTCCGTTAGAATGAGCCCTTTTGCAACACTCTAGGACCACTTGGTCGATACGATGACCCCTGGGAAAAAAAACAAAAAAAAACAAAAAACAAATAAACACGCACCCGTGATTTGTCTTCTGGCAAAAAATACGAAATTCCACATTTTTGTAGATTGGACCTTGAAATTTTTTCTATAAGGTTCTCTGATACGCTGAATGCGATGGTGTAATTTTCGTTAAGATCCTATGACTTTTAGGGGGTGTTACCCCCTATTTTCCAAAATAAGGCAAATTTTCTCAGGCTCGTAACTTTTGATGACAAAGACTAAATTTGATGAAACTTATATATTTAAAATCAGCATAAAAATCTGATTCTTTTGATATGTCTCTTAGTATCGATATTCCGTTTTTTAGAGTTTCGTTTACTATTGAGCCGGGTCGCTCGAACTGTTTGATAAGGCAAATTTTCTCAGGCTCGTAACTTTTGATGGGTAAGACTAAATTAGATTAAACTTACATAATTAAAATCAGAATTAAAATGCGATTCGTTTGATGTAGCTATTGATATCAAAATTCCATTTTTTAGAGTTTTGGTTACTGTTGAGCCGGGTCACTCCTTACTACAGTTCGTTACCATGAACTGTTTGATAAGATTTGTTAAGTTTAATGTTACCCATCAAAAGCTAAGGGCTTGAAAACATTTACTTGACTTTCCAAAAGTCAAGGAATCTCATTAAAAATTGCACCATTAGATTTAACGTATCAGAGAACCCTACTGTAGAGTTTTCAAGCTCCCATATTTAAAATGTGGAAACTTGTATTTTTTGCCTGGAGAAAGATCATGGATGCGTGTTTCTTTCTTATTAGATTTTTTCTTTATTCTTCTCAGAGGTGATCGCATCGAACCAGTGGTCTTACACGATTGAAGGAGGGATCATTTGAACTGAAATTAAAGGTTTTAGAGCCATTTTTAAGTGACAAAAAAAAAATCAAAGGGCAAGTAGCCTCCCTCCCACGCTTGGATCATTTGAAAGGAAATTTAAAGTTCGAGTTCCATTTTTAAGTGACCAAAAAAATTGAAGGGCAACTAGCCCTTCTGCTACGCCCTTTTTTCCCCAAAGTCGTCTGATCAAAATTTTTAGTTCAACACAGTTCAGAAGTTCAAAATAGTTGAAAGGTCCACTAACTCTGTCTTTGGGGATGAAATAGCCCCCACTTCCCGTGGAGGAAGGGCTGCAAGCTTTGGAATTTGCCCGTTGTTTATGTATGGTATTTGTTATTGGGAAGTATAGAGATATTTTTCAGGGGGGAGATAGCCATTTTGTTCAAAACAGTTGAAAGGTCCACTAACTATGTCTTTGGGGATGAGATAATCCCCACTGCCCTCGGAGAAAGGGCTGCAATTTATTAAATTTGCCCATTGTTTACGTCTACCATCTGTTATTGGAAAGTATAGAGACATTTTTCAGAAGGGGAGGGGTCTTTCGTGATGTATTTTCTACGCAGAGTATTTCTTATCGGGATGGAAGTTGCCAAGGGTGAATTTTCTAGGGTAAATTTTACCCAGCGGGAATTTCCATAATTCATATGTTTGCCTATATATATTTGTCAAATATTTATCAGAATTCATTTTGTTTTTCTTACTTTCTCGTTCACGACCCCATTCTACATGTTGAGATGCTCTAGCGCATTGTCTGGGAGAAATTTTAGTGGAGCTGGAATTCTCTGGGGATTTTTACTTGGGGGGAGGAGTCCCACGGGAGAAATTCACAATCGGGAAATCTTTTGCAGGATAAAATTTCCATTGGGGGGGGGATTTTCAGGAAAAAGTTTTCGCATAGGATTGATTCCGGCTCGACCTTAAAATGCTCAGAAGTTAAATTAAAAAAAACAAGCCTTTTTTTCAAAAAGAGTATGCTAAAAAATATCTTTTAGGCAGAATCGTCTGTAAGAAATATGGTAGGGGAAATCTGCAGCGAGGATAGAATGGTCCTTGGGGTGATTTCCTGGGGGAGAGGATTTTACAAGGGAGGAACGTACTATAGAGAGGTTTTCTTGGGGGAGATTTCTCATCGAGAGAGAGGTGGATTTCGGAGCAACATTAAAACATAAAAGGGAAAGAAATTGTTCAGTATATGGGGGGTGCCTTCTTCTCTATACCCCGCTCTTTACGCTTAAGTTCAACCTTTTTTTTTACCAATTATTTAAGAATGGTTCATCGAACAGAAGGGTAGTTTAATTAGGATCAGAAACCTTTTTAAAACTACTAAAATACTTTGGCGTGAAGAGAGGGGCATAAAGGAGGGGCAGTCCTCCCCAAATATGGAATAATTTCCGTTCGTTTTAAGTTTTAATGTTGCTCCTTACTTTCAGTACAAAAAGCTTGTTTTTTTTTAATTTAATTACAATGGAGCTAATTGTTCGAAATAGTATGATTACTAATTTTTCAGAATAGAAGTGTGTACTTTAATTATAGGGTCCAAAATTTGATTTAAAGCTGCTCCCAGGGGATCTCGGAACATTTTGGGAAAATTACTGCGTCATAGTGGACCACGGGTAATTCCTTCTCCAATAGAATTTCCATGCCAACTAAAGCTACATGAGAAACAAATAGAAAAATTTAGTATTTTAAATAAAAATATGTCCAGAAATTTCAACTAGAGGTATCTAGCAGAAAGCCCACAGTCTCTTAAGATCACTTTATGTTTGGGTCTTTTAATTATTGTTTTCGTTTTTTTTTTGGGGGGGGGGGGTGTTGAGTCTTTGAATGGTTGAAACACATTATATTGAATTTTTTTTTAATATTTTAAAAAAATTTTGTTCCTCCCCTGTTTTTTTTCCTGGCCACAGAGGCTTACGGGGGAGTCTATGTTGAGCTGTTTTTACTGTAAATTTATTGTTTGAATAAATTTATTGATTAGTTGATTTCCCTCCGTCTCCAAAGCACCTGCGTATCAAAACCATATTTGACCACTATCCTCACTTTAGGACCGTGCAAGAATTTTGTATCATTATTATTAGAAAATTGAAGTGGGAGAGTAATCTTATGATTCCCCTAAAGAAGAGGGCGTTGATTTAATAGTGACTTCAAGGAGTAAAATGAAAATAAACTAGAGAAGGAGGATACTGTCCCATTAAATGCTCTGTTTAAGCTAAAGCGATCACTTTGATTTATTGAGAAAAAAAAAAAACAGCAAATGGTACTAAATAATCATATTGGTTTTCAAATCATATCAAGAAAATATATAGCACTGGAATTTAGTTTGTCTTTCAGTAAAACAATAATTTACCGATAACAGCAAGGGAAGGGATAGAGGCTATATTAATAAAATAAATAATAAACTATAAATAGGCTATAATAATAAAATAAATAATAAACTATAAATAGGCTATATTAATATATTAAATAATAAAATATAAATAGGCTATAATAATAAAATAAATAATAAACTATAAATAGGCTATTCGCAAAAATTGAAATTGAAGGTGCGGAAAGAGAGGACATCCTGTTTCACCCATATGACCAAATCATCTCAGAGAACTTTTCTACTATTTTTACCACAAACTTTTTTATGTTATACGCTCGAATCAATAGCCTAGAAAACTGATACGGTATGCTAATAGTGGTTGTCTGCAACCTATTAAAGGACGAACCTCGGCCCATAGTAACCAAAAACTAAAAAACGCGTTTAAAAAAACTGCCAAGTTAGAGAAAATTGTCATTTCTGCATGAGGCAGAATTCAGCGCACGAGGCAGCTGAAAGATCCCCTCTTTTCAAGATAATTTTTAAGTTCCAAAAATTACTTTTAATTTCTGGTTAATTTTTTGCTTTTTACTTATACGCATGGTTTTATCTAAATGACGTTTTGTTTGGGGGAAAATCTGTTAAATGGATCTGTATTTAATCACCGTTTAATAATAAATAAATAAAAGCACCATATTTATATGTTGCTACCAGTAATTATTATACTAATAAGAAAACAGATCCTGCGCAAAAGGAATCAAAAGGCATTTAGAAGACAGATGGGTACATAAACTGGCTAAATCCTAATTCGATGCAAGAGAATGCTAATTCCTGATTCAAATAGAAGTTTGAAATGACGCACAAAAAACTACGTACGACTTTAAAGTACGAACTTGGTCTCAGAACGTAATTAAGTTTGAATTGCAAAAAATATTTATTTTCAAGTCATAATTTTCCAAACTTTCTGTATTCTCTGAAGCTACCTGTAGGTACCCTATGTGCGGATAATAATGTAAGTGCAATGTTCTATTTTATAATTTAAATGTTCCCCTACAAAAAGTTGCCTTCTCCTATATCATCCCACATCCCAAACATTTAAGCATATACTTGAAAATAAAGGGAGCAGAGGTTTGAATCTCCTTCCGCAAAATTAATCTAAAGGTAGAGTTTGGCATCCTGTTTAAAAGCAGTGTCTGTCTTTGAGACCAATATCATTATTATATATTCCAATTAAAATTGCTTCAGTTCATTACTGGACTTCTACGAACGTTGATGCACTTAACCTAGCTCTTCTATTTACATGGATAGCACCTTTTTCTGATTGCATAACATTAGTTTTAAAACCACTTTATACCGCAAACATGTCTAAATTCAGATTTGTGCTTATTTGCAGCTTTTGGTCCGCAGCTTTGAGTATAAACCTACAGATGCTATAAGATTATTATTATTTGCTAGTTCGATTAGTAAATAAACAGCAAGAGAGGAGCTTACCTAACCTTTTAAGTTCCACTGACATTAGATTTCAGTGGCAGTTATCCATAAATCATTGAATGATATTTCTGAATCAAACAGTTCGTGGTAACGAACTGCAGTAAGGAGCGATCCGGCTCAGTAGTAACCAAAAATCTAAAAAATTGAATTTTGATATGAATAGCTACATCGAAAGAATCGCATTTTAATGCTGATTTTAAATATATAAGTTTCATCAAGTTTAGTCTTACCCATCAAAAGTTACGAGCCTGAGAAAATTTGCCTTATTTAGGAAAATAGGGGGAAACACCCCCTAAAAATCGTAGGATCTTAACGATCAGATTCAGTGTATCAGAGAACCCTACTGTAGAAGTTTCAAGCTCCTATCTACAAAAATGTGGAATTTTGTATTTTTTGCCAGAAGACAAATCACGGGTGCGTGTTTATTTGTTTGTTTGTTTGTTGTTTTTTTTTCTTTTCCCCAGGGGTCATCGTATCGACCAAGTGGTCCTAGAATGTCGCAAGAGGGCTCATTCTAACGTAAATGAAAAGTTCTAGTGCCCTTTTTAAGTGACCAAAACAATTGGAGGGCATCTAGGCCCCCTCCCACGCCCATTTTTTTCCCAAAGTCAACGGATTAAAATTTTGAGACAGCCATTTTGTTCAGCATAGTCGAAAACCGTTATAACTATGTCTTTGGGGATGACTTACTCCCCCACAGTCCCTGGGGGAGGGACTGCAAGTTACAAACTTCGACCAGTGTTTACATATAATAATGGTTATTGGGAAGTGTACAGACGTTTTCAGGGGGATTTTTTTGGTTTTTGGGGTAGGGTTGAGGGGAGGGGGCTATATGGAAGGATCTTTCCTTTTAGAAATATGTCATGGGGGAAGAAAAGTTCAATGAAAAGGGCGCAGGGCGCAGGACGAATCTGGTCACGTTAGAAAAAAACGTCAAATTCAGAGCTTAATATACAATGCTGGGTGTTCGGAGCCTCTTTATTATGGAGTATAATTTGAAAATAAAACAACTATACGAGCGATAAAACATATATACCACAACCATAACTCAATTAACGAAAGAACTGCTAAGAGATAACACAACTATAAAGCCAAAACAGGTGAAAACTAACGAGAGAATAAACGAACTAAGAGGTGGAAGGGGCCCAGAGAAAAAATACAATCTTTTTCCAATTTTAAGCCTATTTTTTGCAAAGAAGTAATAATGTCAGAACCCCGAAAATACCGAAATATTTTCTTTTTCCTATAAGACCGGGGTACATGAAACAGAAACTTACAATAGCGGAAATATAATATACACAATTCAGCCAGATCTTGTCTTTTTTTCAGGATAGGTGAAATACCACATAGGAAAAGTATTGAATGGTCGCAAAAACTAGTGTATAGCAATGCAAGCGCTTTTCGATAATAATGACCACGATTAGCTACTATTTTACCATAACCCGCTTTAAGTTTTCTTTAATATGCAGTACAATTTTGACCCTAAAAGCTAGTAGATTCCAATAAATATGAATGCTTGACCGCCGCAAATCAGAGACACAACGGATGGAGAAGTTAGAACGCGGATTTCAAATGGGCATAGACTTTGCATTAAAGACTAGGTAATCACACTTATCAATATTCAATGACAGACCAACAGTTTTGAAATGTTTTGAAATAGATGATACGGAATTCGAGAGGCTAGATCTAGAATGGCTATATCTAGAAGTATATCATCCGCATATGCAATACAAGAGACATTTACCAAATTACAAAAAAGAAAGGGCATAATTTTGTATAACACACTGCGGATCCAAATACTGAAAAGATACGGTGAAAGAACACCACCTTGACGCACTTCCAAGCGGGTTGGAATATTCACATAACTATTAGAGTGAAACTTAACCGAATATGGGAATCAAACAGTTCGTGGTAACGAACTGTAGTAAGGAGCGACCCGGCTCAATAGCAAACGAAACTCTAAAAAACGGAATTTCGATGCTAAAAGATATATCAAAAGAATCGGATTTTTATGCTGATTTTAAATATACACTTTTCATCAAATTCAGTCTTTGTCATCAAAATTTAAGAGCCTGAGAAAATTTGCCTTATTTTGGAAAATAGGGGGTAACACCCCCTAAAAGTCATAGGATCTTAACGAAAATCGCACGATCGCATTCAGCGTATCAGAGAACCCTAAAGAAAAAATTTCAAGGTCCAATCTGCAAAAATGTGGAATTTCGTATTATTTGCCAGAAGACAAATCACGGGTGCGTGTTTATTTGTGTTTTTTTTCCCAGGGGTCATCGTATCGACCAAGTGGTCCTAGAGTGTTGCAAGAGGGCTCATTCTAACGGAAAGAAAAAGTTCTAGTGCCCTTTTTAAGTGACCAAAAAATTGGAGGGCACCTAGGCCCCCTCCCACGCTCATTTTTTCCCAAATTCAACGGATCAAAATTTTGAGATAGCCATTTTGTTCCGCATAGTCGAAAACCATAATAACTATGTCTTTGGGGATGACTTACCCCCCAGAGTCCCTGGGGGATGGGCTGCAAGTTGCAAACTTTGACCAATGTTTACATACAGTAATAGTTACTGGGAAGTGTACCGACGTTATCAAGGGGATTTTTTTGGTTTGGGTGTGGGGTTCAGGGGAGGGGGCTATATGGGAGGATCTTTCCTTGGAGGAATATTTCAAAGGGGAAGAGAAATTCAATGAAAAGGGCGCAGGACTTTCTAGCATTACTATAAAAAAAACCAATGAAAATATAAACATGAAAAAGTTTTTTCAATTGAATGTAGGGAGAAGCATTAAAACTTAAAATAAACAGAGATTATTACGCATATGAGGGGTTCTAGAAATACTTTAGCATAAAGAGCGAGGTATTTAGGAGGAGATAAATACTTCGCTGTTTATGCTAAAAAAAATTTCAGTAATTTCAACTATTTATTCTACGGCCTTTCTGATTCAGGGGTTATTCTTAAAGAATTGGGACAAAAAAAGATTTAGTGTGAAGAGCAAGGTATTAACGAGGGGACCAACCCTCTCATATATATAATCAAAAATATAAGAATATAAAAGTTTGTCACGTAAGTTAATTCTTAAGTTATGTATTTTGTTTATTAATAAGAACGTTCGTTAAAAATCAAAAGATCTAGTTGCCTTTTTAAGTAACCGAAAAATTGGAGGGCAACTAGGCCTCCTTCCCCACCCCTTATTTCTCAAAATTGTCTAATCAAAACTAAGAGAAAGCCATTTAGCCAAAAAAAAATTCAGTAAAATCAGTAAAATCATCATTAAATGATATTAAATAAAAAAAAAAAGTTTTTTGAAATGAAAGTAAGGAGCAACATTAAAACTTAAAACGAACAGAAATTACTCCGTATATGAAAGGGGCTTTTCCTCCTCGACACCCCGCTCCTTGCGCTAAAGTTTGATTCTTACTCGCAATTCTACTTTTTAAAACAATAAAAAACTTTACCGTAAGGAGCGGGGTGTCGAGGAGGAAAAACCCCTTTCATATACGGAGTAATTTCTGTTCGTTTTAAGTTTTAATGTCGCTCCTTACTTTCATTTCAAAAAACTTGTTTTTTTTATTTAATATCATTCAATGATGATTTTACTGATTTTACTCTGGTAAAAATCTAGTCAATGATATTTTTGAACAAAAAAAGAAGAGAAAATAATGAAAGGATGTATATTATCAATAAGACAAATTAAATAATATTTTCCGTATGGTTTAATAGTTCCACTTTTTCTTCTTTTGTTTTTAAATATTCAAAACAGAAGAAAGAGCATTCAAAATATTTCTTGTTAAAAATTTATCTATTGAAAATATTGTTTCTAATATTAATTTTTTTTTGTATTTTCTATGCATGTTTTTTGGTTTTATAAGGCAGTCACCATTTACAAAAATATATACAGCTTCTAGAATCAGAACAATTTATCGCAAATACTATTTTGAGTGAATTATTGTTCCTTCTCCTGGAAGCTCTTTATTTTTTGTTTTCTTGGATAATATAACTGTTTTTTTTTAAAACAAAACCCACTACTTCCCATTCGACATCGACCACCGTTAAAATCTATCAGATTAAAAAACATTTACAAACAAGCTCTTAAAGCTAATTTTGCTTTTTTGCAGCCAGCCTAGAAGGTCTGTCCATAACAGGTTGAGTAGTATTGTTTGCTGTTCTTTTAATATAATATGCTAAATCATGTTTAATTAAATTGGTATATAAGGCATTAAGTGAATACTCTCCCAAATGCCTTTGGAAATATTACTATATATCTCGGTTCTAATTTCAATTGCCTCTCGAACAACCTGTTTTATGTCTAAATCATTGCTAATAAGGGAAGTTTCTTCAAAAGCATTTTATGGCCAAGATTATCAAAAAAATGACTGCTTAATGCCTTAAAGACAAATTTAATTAACAATGATTTAGAAAACTATATTTAAAAAACCAGTAACAATACCACTCAACCTGTTACGGACAGACCTTCTAGGCTGGTTGCCAAAAAAGTGAGATTAACTCTAAGATCTTGTTTGTAAATGTTTTTATTCCATCTGAATGAATTGTCTTTTTCACTTCGCTTGTTGTACCATTCCTGGTTGGACTTTCTTAATGTAATGATGCTAGGACGGTTTTGAGAAAATATTTTAGTTTTAATGATTGTACTTTAATTTGAGTTCTTTTATGTTCTTTGTTTTTTTTTGTTCATTCGTTTTGCCGAAGACAGCCCACGGATATAGGGTTGAAATATTCATTTAAAGTTGCATTCCACTGCCTGTATAAAATTTTCCCTATAGTTCTACTTGTTGCTTATTCAATATCATCTTCAAATTCCTCAAAATGATTAAAAACGATTACATATATTTCCTGTACCAGAGATAATGTAAAGACCATATAACAACATGGATGCACATATTACCGTTTTTTCAGCATTTAACTCAACATCACCCTCAACATTCCTTAAAACTTTCAACTTAATATCCTCAACTGCTCCTGAGATAAAGCGGACATTTCGTTTACACAACCTAGTGCAGATGGTGTCTTTTGATTTATTTCTACACCCCAACCAATATTTCCTGGAAGTTTCTACTGAGTAGTCTTAGCACTTCCTGAAATTTTGACGATACGCTCTTTTGATAACCGAAAGCAAATAGTATCCTTAGGTTCAACTTCACTTTCAACATTCTCTCAATATTTCTACTTAATAACAATAAACTGTTGAGACGTCAAAGATGTGTAGCTTTCACAATCTGGATACACATAGTGTATTTTGATTTAGTTTAACATCATTATAAGCAATCCCGAAAGTTTCAATTCAATGCCCATAACCGTTACTGAGGTCAATATAGATATGCCCAGATGCACCTTTTGGACGAACTGGATGCATATAGCGTCTTTCAATTTAGTTCAACATCCCCCTCAATATTCTCTAAAATTGTCAACTCAGTAACCTTAGCTACTCCTGAGATTTTACAGATTTTTGACAACTTGGAAACATTTAAACTCTTTTGAATTAATATAAAAGTAACAGCTTTAGTAGTAGCAATAGTAGTAGTTTCCACAGTCAAAATCAAAGTAGCAAATGTAGTAGTTACAATCCTAAGTAGTTACAATCCAAGACATATTCGTTAGTAATCACCATAGAAATTAGTCCCCATTGCAGTTACAAATAGTTGCAGTTGCAAGTCGTTGTATTTCTAGTCTAAGTCGCCACTGCAATAGTCGCCGTAACCCTGAGAGTTTCAAGGTAATACCCCTAGCTGTTCCTACTATATTACAGTTACGTCCTTTCGATAACACGGCTGCACATAGTGTCATTTAATATAGTTGACGATTCCATGAAGTTTTACATTAATAACCTTAGCCTTCAAGAAGAAAAAAAAAAAACTTCCCAATCATAAATCCTTTGTGTAAATAATGCACAAATATCATAATAACCTTTGTCCCTGGGGCTATGGGGGGTCATTTCATCCCGAAGACATAGCCATTGGACGTTTTGACTAGTCTGAAGATACGCTATCTCTAAATTCTGATCAGTTTTTAAGAGAGAACCTAAGGTGGGCCAGTAGGAAAGGGGGGGGGGGGGTAATGATAGAAATCTGACCACTTTGCAACATCCTCCTTAACATGCCCTAGCTTTTTCATCAGAATGCCTCAGACTTTTTGAACACACCCAGAATCACACAGTCCCCCCTTTTTAAGACCCTTGCCCCACGGACTACGGGGCCACGGCGTCCCCAGGAAATAGTTATGTGACCTTTCACTATTTTGAAAAAAATGGCTGTTTCTAGATTTCCCTGGGTTGGGAATGGTACTGCTACTACTACTACTGCTACTACTACTATTACCACCACTACCCTTACAACTGCTGCTTCTCTAGCGAGTACTACCAAGACTAAGGGTATATGGACTGAAGATTTGAAAAAATGTTGAGGAAAAGTTGAACTAAATTAAAATATGCCAAGTGCATTCAGAGTGTCAAAAGGGCTTATTAGTAATATCTTTTGAACGGCCTACCGTACCAAGCTGAGATTCCCAGGATAGCATGAGGAGGATGTTTTACTGGCCAAAGAGAGCATGGACTACTGCTGCTATTAACACTGCTACTGCTATTAGCACTTTTAACACTACTACTGCTATTAACACTGCTGCTACCACTATTACTACTACTACTGATTCAATACTACCACTGCTCCTACTACTACCACTACTGGTGATACCAGTACTATTAAGACCAAGGATATGAGGGTGGAAATTTGAGAGAATACAGAGGAATTGGAACTACATCAAGACACACTAACTTTGGAAATTGGAACTAAATCAAGACACACTATATGCATGCAGCATTGTCGACAGGGTGTATCTCAAGAATGGACCAGGGGTTTAGCTGGAACTTTCAATGGATGTTTAAACGGGAATATTAATTGAGCAAAAGGCAATATTAGTACGCTACTACTACAACTACCACAACTACTACTACTACCACCAGTAATGCCACTACAACTGCTACTTCCATAGCAACTACTGCTAACGCTAAAAGTGTTAAGATGAAAATTTGAGGAAGCGATGAGGGGAAAAGTTAAACTAAATTAAAAAACGCTATATGCATACACGTTATCAAAAGGGCATTATAATAGCAACGGCTTACCGTATCAAGTTTAAACTTCTAAGGCTTGGTGAAGGGAATGTTCAACTGACCAAAAAGCAAAATATTAACACTACTGCTGCTACTAGTACTAGTGCTATTACAGTTAATACCACTACTATTTTTATGATTAGTACTGCTAGTACTCCTGATTCTATTACTGTGAATACTATTGGATGATTAGGATGGACTGATCAAAATTCAAAAACAAATTAGTATTCCAGTATGATTCCACAAGTCATTAGAAAAATATCAGAACACAAAAAAGGTTGAAGATATTTTCTAAGTCTTATGTGAGTTAAAAGATGCCTTCCAGTTGTGTGCCGAGTCTTCAAGCCGCCTAAGAAAATCTATGCTATCTCTGCAGGACGGCAGACACTTTTTGAAAGACGAGGTTGATCAAGAATTTCAATATTCTTCTACTTTCAAACAGTTCATAGTAATGAACTGAATGTAAAGAGTGAGTCGGCCCAATAGTAACCAAAATCCTAAGAACAGAATTTTGATATCAGTAAACAAAGCAAAAGAATTAGCTTATTATGCTGACGCCGAACATATACAATTCATCAAGTTTAGTGTTACCTATCAAAAGTTACGGGCCTGAGAATACTTACCTAATTTTCGGGGAAGGGGTGAAACACGCCCTTAAATGTCAAGGAATCTTAGTGGTTCCTTTAGAAAAAATGACAACAACAGATTCAGCATTCAGAGAATTCTACTGTAGAAGTTTCAAGCTCCTATACAGAAAAATGTGGAATTTTGCATTTTCAGCCAGAAGATTGATCACGGATGTGTGCTTATTTGTTGTTTTTTTGTTTGCTTTTCGTCTGGGGTGATTGTATGAAAATAGTGGTCCTAGATGATCAGGAGAGGGTGCATTCGAACGGACATTAAAACTTCTAGTGTCCTTTTAAGTGAACGAAAAGATTTAAGGGCAACTAAACCCCTCCTGCACCCCCTTTTCCACAAAATTGTTCGATCACAACCTTTAGATGGTCATTTTGTTCTGCATAGTTGAAACATCCAATAACTATGTCCTTAGGGGGTAATATGAACCTCCACAGCCCTTGGGGAGAGGCCTGTAAGTTATGAAATTCGCCAATTGCTCACGGATAGTGTTTATTATGGGAAGAGTACATTTTTTTGGGGGGGGGATAGGCTTTCGTAAGGAGAATTTTCCGTGCAGAGGGAGAATTTTCAGGGGGATATTTCTAGGGAAAATTTTACACTGAGGGATTTGACAAAATTCCTCTATTTGTCTCACTTTCTCTTTGCCAACTCAATTTTGCATGTGGAAATATTCCGGGGAAATTCCCGGACGCTATTATCAGTGTTTTTAGATTTCCGGGGAAAAATTTCCATGCAAGAGGGATTTCCAGAATGATCGCGAAAACAATTAGAAATTAAAGTTTTTTCTAATGAAATTATGCTAATGAGTATTTTTTAGGCTGAATCGTCCGCAGAAAATTTTATGGCGGTAGTATTCCCCCCCCCCCCCCCGCCGAGGATGGGATTGTCCAGAGGGAATTTGACAGGGGAATCGCCTGGAGAAAATTTTAGGGGGAAGGTGTATTTTATGTGGGAGGAACTATCCAAGGAGGAGTTTCTATGAGGAAAAAGAATTTTTCATGAAGGGTGAGCCATATTTACCGACTTTATTTGAATAACGATCAGAAATTAAATTTAAAAAAAAACGAGTTTTTCCAACTAAAAGTAAGAAGCAATATTTAAACTTAAAATAAACAGAAATTATTTTGTATACGAGAGGGTGTTCCCCTCCTTAATACCTCACTCTTTACGCTTAAGTTTGACATTTTGTCCCAGTCCTATACGAACGACTCCTGAAGCACACAGGCTGTTTAATCAAAATAATAAGCTGTTTTTAAAGTTCTAAAAAAAACTTCAGGGTAAAGAGCGTGGTATTGAGGATAGGGTGGCAACTCCTTAATATACGTAATACTTTCTGTTCGTTTCAAGCTTTAATGTTTCTCCTTACCACCAGTTGAAAAAAAACTTATTTTTTTAATAGCTGAATGAATTGCCTTATTTAGTATTGTTTTTCTCAGCTCAGTTTCCAGTAAGCGTTAGCAAAGCACTTGACTTTCATGATAGTGAACTGTAAAATTCCAAATAAGGCTGTAAAACATAACAGTCTGAGAGTGGTTTGTGTTTTGCTTTTTACCAGATTGCAGCTACTGCTGCAACCAATTTTTTTCTGTCCACTTCGTATGGAAAGCTGCTTGTAGAAACTTTGGAATTCGGGAAGGAGTCGAAAATAATTTCAGGACAACCCAATCCTTCTGTGCCCTTTTTACTACCCAGCCTTCCATAGCTCTAAAGAAGTCCAATCAAAATTTTGAGCTTAAAGTAGTTGAAAGGGCCAATAAGTATACATACAAAGATGACAAAACCCCTGCAGCCCCTGTGGGAAGGGTTTTGTAAATTGCTAATTGTTTAACCGTAGGTTTTTTGTAACACAAACAGAGAAGGAGTGTCTTTGATGCTGGATGTTCAATTGTCTCGAAACTTTCAGGGGTCATCCTATGGTTCATCAGGATCAACCTTTTTTGTATCGGACGAGGGAAAGAGTATGGACATTAGAAACGGACTAATTTTGTTTGGCGCCCGATCGGTTTGAAAATTACGGGCGCAAGTCATTGGGCCAATAGTGACCTAATTTACAACAATAAGATTGTTCTACGACATAATCCTTCCTCCCTCTCTCTCCTTCAAATGAGTTGGGTCTGAAAAAGTGCAATTTTTCGTACCGATCGGCTTGATGCTCAAATCCTCAACTCTTTGGCCTGAGAAAACCCCAAGACAGAAGTAAGTTTAGAAAAAAACATGTTTTCCCATAACGGGGTCGAACAAAGGACGAGAAAAGGGGCAAAAAACCGCTCCCACTCCCTTTGTTCGGGTTCGATTGCTATTTTCCTCTGCGCATTTCCAACTTGATTATGAATGACTCAACAGATAGCTCCAGGAGTGACTGATTCGTCATTTGTTTGCGGCTTATGACCTGTATTTTTTTTATTTGGGGGAGGGGGTAGTGAGATAAGTATTGAACGGAATTAAACTAAAACGTATTATCTCTGAGCTTTACTGTGGCTAATTCGTTTTTTTGTGTTCTTTATTATTATACAGTTGTTTAGTTAAATTTCGATTGTTAATTTCGAGTGGAATGTTTTTTTATTATTTATCCTTTTCTTGTAGAATTTAATTCGTTCAGAGGACCTTATAGTTCCATTGTTAATTTGAAAATGTGTTTTCTTTTCTTTGCTTCTAAACTAATGTATTAATTTATGTTAGTTTCATAGATTAAATAATGATTCCAAGAGAGAAAAGGATAGAAAACTTCAGCACAAAACTCATTTCAAAATTTTTGATTGTCTTTCGTGCTATGATGGAAGAAATGATATAAGTGAACTTATAAGAAAAAAAGTTTAAATCTTAAGCAAATTGTTAGGTGATGCTTTTCTACATTTATTCCTCGTCAGAATTTGTAGGTTTTCCTTTTAAGTTTGACTTGAGGCCCATTCCAGCCACTTCATATAGATTGCTAATTTTATAAACTTGGCAGGGGGCTCACTTAGTTTTAAATTAAAACGTCTAATGCCCTTTTTAAGGGTTTAAAGTGATTAGAGGGGCAACCAGCCTCCCTCTTGTGCCGTTTTTGCTACCCAGCCCCCCTTATGCCCATGATATGGGATTTTGATTATTATGAAGAATCTTTCTTTGTCCGTGTTTTGACAAATAAAAACCACAATGTTCAAAATATCGACCATGTTCAGTAAAGGATTAAATAAAAAAAACAAGTTTTTTGAAATGAAAGTAAGGAGCGACATTAAAACTTAAAACGAACAGAAATTACTCCGTATATGAAAGGGGCTTTTCCTCCTCGACACCCCGTTCCTTACGCTAAAGTTTTTTATTGTTTTAAAAAGTAGAGTTGCGAGAAAAAATCAAACTTTAGCGCAAGGAGCGGGGTGTCGAGGAGGAAAAGCCCCTTTCATATACGGAGTAATTTCTGTTCGTTTTAAGTTTTAATGTCGCTCCTTACTTTCATTTCAAAAAACTTGTTTTTTTTATTTAATTTCTGAATGTTTTTGAATTAATGCATGTCTGATTTTGACTCTCCGTACATAAATTATTAAAATGATATTTGCATATTAATTCTTTTTTTGGCTAAATGGCTTTCTCTTAGTTTTGATCAGACGATTTTGAGAAATAAGGGGTGGGGAAGGAGGCCTAGTTACCCTCCAATTTTTCGGTTACTTAAAAAGGCAACTAGATCTTTCAATTTTTAACGAACGTTTTTAGTAGTAAAAAAAATACGTAACTTAAGAATTAACTTACGTAACAAACTTTTATATTCTTATATTTTTGATTACTTTTGATGACATTTGATGACTTTTATATTCTTATATTTTTGGGGGGTAAGTCATCCCCAAAGACATAGTTATCATGGTTTTCGACTATACGGAATAAAATGGCTATCTCAAAATTTTGATCCAATGACTTTGGGAAAAATGAGCGTGGGAGGGGGCCTAGGTGCCCTCCAATTTTTTTGGTCACTTAAAAAGGGCACTAGAACTTTTTATTTCCGTTAGAATGAGCCCTCTTGCAACACTCTAGGACCACTTGGTCGATACGATGACCCCTGGGAAAAAAAACAAAAAAAAACAAATAAACACGCACCCGTGATTTGTCTTCTGGCAAAAAAATACGAAATTCCACATTTTTGTAGATTGGACCTTGAAATTTTTTCTATAGGGTTCTCTGATACGCTGAATGCGATGGTGCGATTTTCGTTAAGATCCTTTTAGGGGGTGTTACCCCCCTATTTTCCAAAATAAGGCAAGTTTTCTCAGGCTCGTAACTTTTGATGACACAGACTAAATTTGATGAAACTTATATATTTTAAGTCAGCATAAGGATCTGATTCTTTTGATATATCTTGTTAGCATCGAAATTCCATTTTTTAGAGCTTCGTTTACTATTGAGCCGGGTCGGTCCTTACTACAGTTCGTTACCACGAACTGTTTGATAAATCGCTCCGAAACCGTTTATAAAGATTGAGACAGAGAATCAAATTCAGCGGTCCTATTTAAAGACTTTGGTTAGCCATACCACAATTTTGTTTTTGTGTCATTGTTCATATTATGAAAAAAAAAACACTGTTTTAAATACAAAACCGTTTCAGTAAATGTCAAGTGTAGCTCTATTTTTTGAGTGGTATGAGTGGTAAAAGCAACCTTCTCTTGTTTATAGTAAATTCTGTTCGCTTTATTTTGACTTGATTAGTCATCTTAATTTCTATTCCTTGTAGGATTCATTTATTCATCTATTCCAGCATATGTAATCTTCATGAATGATGTACTTATTCGTTTTAATTTCTGTTCATTTCGAATTTCATTTATTCATTTGTAATAATTTCTATTTGTTTTAAGTTTCAATTATTATATGAATTTACTTCTGCTCGTCTTAGTAAAATAGGCTCGTCTCTTTACTTCTCTTAAAAAAAGCTCCTTTTATGGAATTTTTTAATTAATAGGAAAAAATTACTCGTTGCTTTATAAAATTTGTTTTATTTTGATATAGAGAGATTTCTGGTTATACCATTCCTTCTACAATAATTTGCTTTAAGCAATGTTTTCCCCACATTTCTCCTTTTGGCATTTGGTTTTTGTGCGACACCTTTTACATTTTTGTCACAGTTTGTGCCTTGTATCTTTCACACTTTGTGATATGGAAGTTATAAGTATGGTTGTTTTATTCTTTTTTTCTAAGGATATAAGGGAACTCGGAGCTTCAGCAGAGGGAGTAAAGAGCGAAGCTTTGAAAAAAATTGGAGTGGAGTAAGAGCGTTCGTAGCACTTTTCATCTCTGGCGGCTTGGTTCTGCAATGACTTAGCGTATAAGCTGTAGCAGTAGCAGTAGTAATAGTAGTAGTAGTAGTCGTAGCAGTAGTAATTGTAGTAGAAGTAGTATTAATAGCATAGGATGCATGAAAATAGAATTTCTGACAATAATGACGTGCATAACATTAACTCGTTTCATATTTATTTATAGGTATCACTCTATAATTTTATCATTTGTTATACCCTTTTGCCGATTTAGTTTACTTTTCATAGTTAAATTGAAAAAATCAATAAAAATTTGATCAAATATGTTTAAAAGGCTTTTTAGCTCACTAAGCAAAAAAGAAAAAATGCTATGCTGGTCAAGATTCTGCGGAAAAAAGTAAAAAAACGGAACTCATTCCTAGGCTGCCAAATTGAGATGACAAAAATTCAGTGCCACTTACCTCCTTTCAAGATTACACATCATAGCTTACAGCTATATTTTTGCTCCGTTAGAAATTTTATGTTAAGTGAATTTGAGGCCATTTGGCTCAATGCCTAAAACTTGCAGTTCCCTACTCGAGATATATTAATACATTCTCCCTAGCAGAAAAACGGACATACTTTAAGTGATAAAGTATATGACACGGCTTTAATTTGTAAAGGAGAAAGTAATATATTAGGTGAAATTATAAGTGAGACGGTTCTTGGGCAAATAAAATATACGTAGGAAATCATGTGGATAAGATTTATACACGGCACAATTTAAATGAAAGCTAGACAAGACTCTTGCAAATAAAATGACTGAAGAATTTCAAGTGAGCAAAATGGTTCTAACAAAAGCTTAGCTGAACGTACACAGTACAAGAAGCACTTATAAAGTTTTTTGTTGTTTTAAAAAGTAGAGTTGTGAGAGAGTTGAGCTTTAGCATAAAGAGCGGGGAGTTGAGGAGAGGAAAGCCCCTTTCATATACGGAATAGTTTCTGTTCGTTTTATGTTTTAATGTCACTCCTTACTTTCAGTTAAAAAAACTTTTTTTTAATCAGTATGAAAAATTGATCTAAAGGTAGACCAAAAAAAAAAAAAAAAAACAACAAAAAGTGACGAAGTGTTATAGATGGTAATTCGTTAGAAGAGAAAAAAGTTTTTTCCCTCCACGTAAAAAATCAACAAATCTACAACCTGACCTTCATTTAAAACTAGACCAATAAGGGCAGCTAAAGCAATGGGCATTGGCAAATTGTCCGTGATAATGAAAATCCAACACGAAGAGGAATGAAAAATGGGATTGGAAGATAAGTGATAGTGGAGTCAAAACTTACCAAAATGGAAAATGATAGTTATGATAATTGGATTTGGAATTTTGAGATGGATAAGGTCATCAATGCATACCATGCCATTATTTGAAAATGAAGTTTCGGCGATATGTATTTTATAATAACAAAAGACAAGCCGGGGTAAAAGTCAAAGTTCGACATATTATAAAAGCTCCAAGCGATGACATAGCTATAAATGACGATATTAGAGTTTATAAGAACGTTAGCCAAGAACCTAATTCTGCATTAGCCTCTGTTACAAAAATTAGGATTTGGCGTTAAAACTAGACCAATAAAAGCAGTTAAAGCAAAGGAAATTGTAAAAACTTGTCTGAAATAAGGAAAGTCCAAATGAAGAAGAAAGAAAAATGGGGTTAGAAAATAAGCGACAGTGGAGTCAAAACTTACTAAAATTAAAAATGATAGTTACGATAGTTGGGTTGGGATTTTGAGATGGATAAGGTCATCAATACTTACCATGCCTTTGTTTAAAAATCAAGTTTTGGCGTTATGTTTTTCATAATGACAAAAGACAAGCCAGTGCAAAAGTCGAAGTTTTACATTTTATAAAAGCTCCTAGCGATGAAACAGATGTGAATAACGACCTTTGAGTTTATAAAGAGGTTAGCCAAAAGCCTGGTAATGCATCATCTTTTGTTAAAGAAACAAATGTTCGGTGTTATGTTTTTGATAATGACAAAAGACAAGCCATTTTTATTTTACAGAGGCGCTAATTCTAATTTAGGGTCATTTAAAACTGACTTTTGAAATGGGCAACCCACTCGGACTTTGGGATGCTATCAGGGCCCTCATGGTTCTGCTTCTCAGAAAGAGGGCGAGACTTCAAAGGTAATTAGGGTTATTTACAATCTTCTCGGCAGTAATCGACTTGACCGCCGCTAGATGCTCCTGCAGAGCATCCCTAAATATTCTCTTAGAATCCGAACCGTACTTACAGCCCCAGTCCTTGGCCTCTCGCACTCGTCCCAGAGCCACAGCCACCACTTCGTCGTAGCAGAGGCCGACATAGAACTGGGTTAGACCACCTGCATTTCTCACTCTTGCAACGTATCCGCCTCACTGGAATCGCCACCTTATGAGCACATTTCAGTACATATATTATTTGCTCACAGTACAGGTTTAGTTGTAACCTTAACTTATTTTCACTTAGGTTGATACTTGGCTGTAACGGATGGTATGGAACCTTCAGTTTCACTAGGATACGATCGCAACACTCACGAAATTCTGGTACACGTAAGTTACTCCACATCTTCTTCAAGAACTACTTGGGTTGAGAATTATCAGGTTTGGTCCCCACGACGGGTATTGAGACACATATAGGGAGATGGTCTCTGGTGGCCCGATCGTCCTATACTATCGCACATTGAACTGGACTGCCTGAATACAGTACTTGGTCCAGATTTGACGTAGTGCTAGCCCGTGATATGTATGTAAAGTCCTTGTTCTTTCTAAGAAATGAGAATGAAGGAGGTGGCATACTTATAACAGTTTCAGAAGGTGTGCATTCAGAACGAGTTAGATCATAATTAAAATTACCTGTGATAACATATCAAACAGTTCGTGGTAACGAACTGTAGCAAGGAACGACCCGGCTCAATAGTTACCAAAACTCTAAAACACGAAATATTGATACCAATAGTTACATGAACAGAATTGCATTTAAATGCTGATATTAAATATATAAGTTTCATCAAGTTTAGTCTAACCCATCAAAAGCTACGAGCCTGAGAAAATTTCAATTATTTTATAAAATAGGGGAGAACACCCCTTAAAAGTCAAAGAAAATCACACCATCAGATTCAGCGTATGAGAGAACACCACAGTAGAAATTTCAAGCTCCTATCTATAAAAATTTTGAATTTTGTGTGTTTTGCCACAAGACAGATCACGGATAAGTGTTTGTTGGTTGGATTTTTTGCTTTTTTTTCCCAGGGTTGATCGTATCGACCCAGTGGTCCTAGAATGACGCGAGAGGGCTCATTCTAACGGATATTAAAAGTTATAGTGCCCTTTTTAAGGGAACAAAAAATTGAATGGAAAATCAATTAAAGAGAAAAAAAACAGGTCTTTGTTTTCTTAAACTAACAAAAAACTGTAGATTATATTACCAAGTCTAATATATTTAATTTCTCAACTTAATAAAACTCTTTCAATCTTTCACTTTTATAAACAAAAAATAATTATCTAAAGTTCTACAGATTAAACACTTTCAAACATGAAATTCTTATATATTTTAACCATTTCAATTCTCACAAATTTCAGCTTTTTATTGTTTATCCTATCCATGATATGTACACAATCTTTCCTGGATAGTGTTTCTCTTTCATAAAAATAATGGCCAACCTCTTGATCCTTTTTAAGTCACAAACTTGTCACAAGTATCATCAAAATACTTATAATTACAATTAAACTTGACGCAGAAGGCGTTGCTGATCCATGCTGCATTGCTGCTGGATGCTCACCTGAAATAAAAAACAAGGTGCAGACCAAAACATAAACCTTGTGTGAAATAGAATTAACTTTAGATGCATTACGTTTTTACTTTTTTAAGATTATAAGGAATCAAACAGTTCGTGGTAACGAACTGTAGCAAGGAGCGACCCGGCTCAATAGTAACCAAAACTCTAAAAAATAGAATTTTGATATCAATAGCTACATCAAAAGAATCGCATTTTAATGCTGATTTTATATATAAGTTTCATCAAGTTTAGTCTTACCCATCAAAAGTTACGAGCCTGAGAAAATTTGCCTTATTTAGGAAAATTGTTTTTTGTTTATTTGTTTGTTTTTTTGTTTTTTTTCCCCAGGGGTCATCGTATCGACCAAGTGGTCCTAGAATGTTGCAAGAGGGCTCATTCTAACGGAAATGAAAAGTTTTAGTGCCCTTTTTAAGTAACCAAAAAATTGGAGGGCATCTAGGCCCCCTCCCACGCTTATTTTTTTCCGAAAGTCAACGGATCAATATTCTGAGATAGCCATTTGGTCAGCATAGTCAAAAACCATAATAACTATGTATTTGGGGATGAATTACTCCCCTACAATCCCTGGGGGAGGGGCTGCAAGTTACAAACTTTGACCAGTGTTTACATATAGTAATGGTTATTGGGAAGTGTAAAGACGTTTTCAGGGGGATTTTATTTTTTTGGGGGGTGGGGCTGAGGAGAGGGGGCTATGTTGGAGGATCTTCCCTTGGAGGAATCTGTCATGGGGGAAGAAAAATTCAATGAAAAGGGCGCAGGATTTTCTAGCTTTACTATAAGAAAACAATGAAAAATAAACATGAAAACGTTTTTCAAATGAAAGGAAGAAGTAGCATTGAAACTTAAATCGAACAGAGATTATTACGCATATGAGGGGTTCTAAAAATACTTTAGCATAAAGAGCGAGGTATTTAGGAGGAGATAAATACCTTGCTCTTTATGCAAAAGTATTTTTAGTAATTTCAACTATTTATTCTACGGCCTTTCTGATTCAGGCGTCATTCTTAAAAAATTGGAACAAAACTTACGATTTAGTGTAAAGAGCGAGGTATTAACGAGGGTACAAACCCCCTGGTATACATAATAAAAACATAAGGTTATGAAAGTTTGTTACGTAAGTTAATTCTTAAGTTACGTATATTTTTTACTAATAAAAACGTTCGTTAAAAATTAAAAGTTCTAGTTGCCTTTTTAAGTAACCGAAAAATTGGAGGGCAACTAGGCCTCCTTCTCCACCCCTTATTTCTCAAAATCGTCTGATCAAAACTAAGAGAAAGCCATTTAGCCAAAAAAAGAATTAATATACAAATTTCATTTTAATAATTTATGTGCGGAGAGCCAAAACCAAAAATGTATTAATTCAAAAACGTTCAGAAATTAAATAAAAAAAAACTAATTTTTTTAACTGAAATTAAGGAGCGACATTAAAACTTAAAACGAACAGAAATTACTCCGTATATGAAATGGGTTGTCCCCTCCGCAATCCCTCGCTCTTTACGCTAAAGTTTGACTCTTTGTCACAATTATACTTTTTAAAACAATTAAAAGCTTTAGCGTACAGAGCGAGGGATTGCGGAGGGGACAACCCATTTCATATACGGAGTAATTTCTGTTCGTTTTAAGTTTTAATGTCGCTCCTTACTTTCAGCTAAAAAAATTAGTTTTTTTTATTTAATATACTACAGGAGCCTTTACATTGATGTTATCAATTGATATCGATAATGACAATGTCTAAGAGGAAAAGATACTATATTTTCTTACACTAAAAAGACATCAAAAATATCACAAAATGTATACAAAATGCTTTCGCTATGAAATAGTAAAGTCTACGAAAACTGAAAAACTTCACTTGTAATAAATATTAATAAATAAAAAAAAATTAAACCTTATTATCATAATAGAAGGAATTTATATGCAATTTTAACTGGGAAAACTCGTCTGCTTCAGCTTCTTCAAAATATGCCCTACGACCGTTATTTGATTTCTTCAGCCGTAATTCTTTGCTCTTTCAGCAAGACCCTTCTTTTATATTTTAACTCAATTCACATTTTGGATCTCTTGAATAACGCAGTTCAAGAAAAGTATTTATTTCTTGTTCCACCGATGTTCTGTCTTTAATATTTACTCATTTCAGTAAATTCAAACCAGTATATTTCTAGGCAAAAAGGGAGATCAAACAGTTCGTGGTAACTAACTGTAGTAAGGAGCGACCCGGCTCAATAGTAAATGAAACTCTAAAAAATGGAATTTTGATACCAATAGTTACATCAAAAGAATCGCATTTTAATGCTGATTTTAAATATACAAATTTACCTCATTTTAAAAAATAGGGGATAACACCCCCTAGAAGTCGTACAATCTTAAAGAAAATCACACCATCAGATTCAGCGTATAAGAGAACCCTATTGTAGAAGTTTCAAGCTCCTATCTACAAAAAAGTGGAATTTTGCATTTTTTGCCAGAAGACAGATCAAGGATGCGTGTTTATTTATTTTTTTTTTTTTTTTTTTGTTTTTTTTTTCCCCTGGGGCGACGTATCGACTGAGTGGTCCTAGAATCTTGCGAGAGGGCTCATTCTAACGAAAATTAAAAGCTCTAGCGCCCTTTTTAAGTGACCAAAAAAATTGGAGGGCATCTAGGCCCCCTCCCACGCCCATTTGTTCCCTAAAGTCACCAGATCAAAATTCTGAGATAGCTATTTTATTCACCATAGCCGAAAAATCTCATAACTATGTCTTTAGGGATGACTTACTCCCCCGCAGTCCCCCTGGGAGTGGCTGCAAATTGAAAAATTTGACCTGTTTATAGTAATGGTTACTGGGAAGTGTTCAGACTTTTCAGGGGAATTTTTTTGGTTTAGCAGGGAGAGTTGAGGGGGGTTTACGTGGGAGGATATTTCTATGGACTGATTTCTCATGGGGGAAGAGAATTTCAATGAAGGGGGCTTAGGATTTTCTAGCATTATTTAAAAAAAACAATGAAAAAATAAATATGAAAAGCTTTTTCTACTGAAAGTAAGGAGCAGCATTAAAACTTAAAACGAACAAAAATTATTACGCATATGAGGGGTTTACCTCCTCGTTATGCCTCACTCTTTACGCTAAAGTCTTTTTAGCAATTTCAACTATTTATTCTACAGCCTTCGTGATTCAGAGGTCATTCTTAAGGAATTGGGACACAATATAAGCTTTAGTGTAAAGAGCGAGGTATCAACGAGGGTTGGACCCCCTCATATACGCAATAAAAACATATGAATATAGAAGTTCGTTACGTAAGTTAATTCGTAAGTTATGTATTTTTTTTTATTAATGAAAATGTTTGTAAAAAATTAAAAGCTCTAGTTGCTTTATTAAGTAATCAAAAACTTGGAGGGCAACTAGGCCTCCTCCTTCGCTTCTTTTTTCTCAAAATCTTCCGATTAATTGCAATTAATTAATATGCAAATTTCGTTTTAATTATTTATGTGCGGAGAGCCAAGATCAAAACATGCATTAATTTAAAAACGTCCAGTAATTAAATAAAAAAAAAGTTTTTGTAACGGAAAGTAAGGAGCGACATTAAAACTTAAAACGAACAGAAATTACTCCGTTTATGAAAGGGGCTTTCCCTCCTCAACACCCCGCTCTTTACGCTAAAGTTTCTTACTGTTCTAAAAAGTAGAGTTAAGACAAAGGGTCAAACTTTAGCGCAAAGAGCGAGGCGTTGAGGAGATAAACCCCCTTTCATATACGGAGTAATTTCTGTTCGTTTTAAGTTTTAATGTCGCTCCTTACTTTCCGTTACAAAAACTTGTTCTTTTTATTTAATTTTGAGTGCAAAGACGGCCGTGGGACACGTGTCGCCTAGTAGAAAAGCGCATAGGTTTGCAGAAATTTGTCTAGTGAGGTCAAAATTCAGAAGAGTCGTACGTGTACTTTGGTCAACATAGACTCTACCAGTGATTAAATTAAAAAAAAAATGTTTTTTTAACTAAAAGTAAGGAGCAATATTAAAACTTAAAACGAAGAGAAATTGCCCCGTATATGAAATGGGCTGTTCCCTCTTCAACGCCCTGCTCTTTACGCTAAGGTTTTTACTGTTTTAAAAATTAAAGTTGAGAGAAAGAGTCAAACTTTAGCGCAAAGAGCAGGGCGTTGAAGAGGGAACAGCCCCTTTTTTGCCGTAGCAAAAAACGTGTTTTTCGCCGTAGCAAAAAACAGCAAATTTGCAGTCTCCGGTATTCATCGTCATTACCTCTAGGATTCGAATTGGCCAGAGGGGATAGCCCGCAAATTTGGCTAGGAATAAATGACCGATTTTAATGTTCGCAGGATTCATGCCTAGTAAATGAAAGATTATAAAGTGAAAGAAACTTATCTTTCCGTGAGGGCCGAGCCTCACTAATGTATCCAAGCGAACAATCAGTCCAAACTGTGCGAGGTCGGCCCAACTGCTAATCCTTTTTTACACTTGAAAGTGTAATTAACGCGCAGGCAAATTATATCCAATTTTCTCTACACACCACACTTGGCTATCGTATGTAATTTTCTCAATTCAAAACGCCAAAAATCTTATTGTGTGATAAATTCAAGTGTCAGATTGCACAATTTCTGTAGTCACTGAATTAATTCATGGCTAAGGAATCCAGTTCAAACAATTCAAAAGTTCAAACAGGTGTAATCCCTTTGAGAGCTATTTCAATACTGCAGCATATCAGTATACTGCAGGCATCTTCCCTGAATTAAATTCATTTTTTTCGGTAATCTCGGTTAAAATGTTTTTTCTTATATTATGAGAAATAAAAACATTCAGATCGAAATAAAGATTTTTAATTTTATGAATGGTTTAAGAATATTAAGTGGAAACTTCCAGGGCATGATGAGGGGATGTACAACTGACGAAAGGCCAATATGCGCATACTTACTTATATGAAATTACTCCGTATATGAAAGGGGCTTTTCCTCTTTAACGCCCCGCTCTTTACGCTAAAGGTTTTTACTGTTGTAAGAGGTAGAGTTAAGAGAAAGAGCCAAAGTTTAGCGTAAAGAGCGGGGCGTTGAAGAGGAAAAGTTCTTTCATATACGGAGTAATTTCATATAAGGAAGTATGCGCATATTGCCTTCTCGTCAGTAGTACATCCCCCTCATCATGCCCTGAAAGTTTCCACTTAATATTCTTAAGCCATTCATAAAATTAAAAATCTTTATTTCGATCTGAATGTTTCTATTTCTCATAATATCAGAAAAAAAAACATTATAACCGAGATTACCGAAAGAATGAATTTAATTCAAAGAAGATGCCTGCAGTATACTGATATGCTGCAGTATTGAACTAGCTCTCAAAGGGATTACATCTGTTTGAACTTTTGAATTGCTTGAACTTGATATCTTAGCCATGAATTAATTCAGTGACTACAGAAATTGTGCAATCTGATACTTGAATTTATCATACAATAAGATTTTTGGCGTTTTGAATTGAGAAAATTAGATACGATAGCCAAGTGTGGTGTGTAGAGAGAATTGGATATAATTTGCGTGCGCGTTAATTACACTTTTTAGTGTAGAGAAGGATTAGCAGTTGGGCCGACCTCGCACAGTTTGGACTGATTGTTCACTTGGATACATTAGTGAGGCTCGGCCCACACGGAAAGATAAGTTTCTTTCACTTTATAATCTTTCATTTACTAGGCATGAATCCTGCGAACATTAAAATCGGTCATTTATTACTAGACAAATTTGCGGACTATCCCCTCTGGCCAATTCGAATCCTAGAGGTAATGACGACGAATACCGGAGACTGCAAATTTGCTGTTTTTTTGCTACGGCAAAAAAACACGTCTTTTGCTACGGCAAAAAAAGGGGCTTTTCCCTCTTCAACGCCCTGCTCTTTGCGCTAAAGTTTGACTCTTTCTCTCAACTCTAATTTTTAAAACAGTAATAACTTTAGCGTAAAGATCAGGGCGTTGAAGAGGGAACAGCCCCTTTCATACACGGGGTAATTTCTGTTCGTTTTAAGTTTTAACATTGCTCTTTACTTTCAGTTAAAAAAACTTGTTTATTTAATTTAATTTCTGAACGTTTTTTAGTTAATCCTTGTTTTGATTTCGGCTCTCCACAGATGAATAATTTAAGCGAAATTGCATATTTATTTATTTGGCTAAATAGCTTTCCCATAGTTTTAATCGAATGATTTTTAGAAAAAAGGAGGGGGAGGAGGCCTAGTTGCCCTCCAATTTCTTGGGTACTTAAAAAGCAACTAGAACTTTTAGTTTTTTACGAACTTTTTCATTAGTAAAAGATATATGTAACTTACGAATTAGCTTACGTAACAAACTTCTATATTCGTACGTTTTTATTATGTATATGAGAGGGTTCACCCACTCGTCAATACCTCTCGTCAGCCTAAAGACTGAGGTATTAGGAGGAGGTGAACCCCTTACATGCGTAATATTTTCTGTTCGTTATAATGTTTAATGCTACTCCTTACTTTCAGTTGAAAAAACTTTTGAATATTTATTTTTTCATTGTTTTTTAAATAATGCTAGAAAATGCTGCGCCCCCTTTATGGAAATCTTCTTCCCCCATGACAAATTCCTCCATGGAAAGTATTTACCCCATAACTCCTTCTTCTCAACCCCCCTCCCAATCAAAAAATCCCCCTGAAAACGTCTGTACACTCCCCAAAAACCATTACTATATGCAAACACTGGTCAAAATTTGTAACTTGCAGCCCCTCCCCAAGGGGACTTTGGGGGAGTAAATCGTCCCCAAAGACATAGTTATAAGGTTTTTCAACTATGCCAAATAAAATGGTTTTCTCAGAATTTTGATCCGACGACTTTGGGAAAAAATGAGCGTGGGAGGGGGCCTAGGTGCCCTCCAATTTTTTTGATCACTTAAAAAGGGCACCAGAACTTTTCATTTACGTTCGAATGAGCTCTCTAGCAAAGTTCTAGGACCACTGGGTCGATACGATCACCCCTGGGAAAAAAAAACAAAAACAAACAAACAAACAAATAAACACCCATCCGTTATTTGTCTTCTGGCATAAAATACAAAATTCCACATTTTTGTAGATGGGAGCTTGGAACTTGTACAATAGGATTTTCTGATACGCTGAATCTGATGGTGTGATTTTCGTTAAGATTCTGTGACTTTTAGGGGATGTTTCCCCCTATTTTCTAAAATATCGCAAATTTTCTCAGGCTCGTAACTTCTGATGGGTAGGATTAGACTTGATGAAACTTATATATTTGAAATCAGCATTAAAATGCGATTATTTTTCTGTAACTATTGGTATCAAAATTCCGTTTTTTAGAGTTTTGGTTACTATTGAACCGGGTCGCTCCTTACTACAGTTCGTTACCACGAACTGTTTGGCACTAACTGGCACTGGTAGAGTTGAAAAGTCTTGCTCGATGTGGCAGGTCTTAATTTTACTTCTTTTATTTTTATTTTACGTTTTTGTGACCAAGCTCTTAGCAATACATCTAAGAGACTACAAAAACAAGTCAGCCAGTCCTAAATTAACAAAAGATAATTAAATACCGAATATTTAGCAACCTTTTGGTCATTTGTTCACTTCACTATTTAGTTTTAATGTGTAAAACAGGCTAATTATGTTTGGGTGTGCCTACCGTTAAAAGATTTGTCAAAAATTATTTATTGAGTGAAAAATTTTCAAATGATGCTTATAAAAATATAATTATTCTATAAAATTCCTCAAGAAAAAATATTCTTATCGATCAATAAAATAGAAAAAAATATACAGCAAGACTCCTGGTTTAGTAATCTGTTATATGCAGCGTAATAGCGCTGCCTATGAAAAGGTAGTGATCCTAAGTATTTTTTCTTTCACCAGGCCACTCTTGTGGACGGAGTTGTAGCATAAAATTTGAAAGTGGCTTATTTAATTGGAAATAGAAAGTTTTACTGCTCCTTTTAGAGTCAAAAGTGACTAAAAGACAAACAGCCTCCCTCCTATGTCCTCGTTACCTGTCCCCTCCCACCTCCAAGGACATCCCATAAAATTCGAGATAGTGATTTTGTTTAAAATAGTCGAAAAGTCCATTAATTAGACCTCCTTGAATGACATTACCCGCCAGTGCCTTTTTGGCAATAGCTTAGGCTGCGTAAGATGCCAATTGTTTACTTTTAAATTTTACATTAAGGATGGGGGACATTTTTAACCCTGGGCTTCCTAAAAGGTTAAGGGTATTGTAAAATTTTAAGGGGGCTGTAAGGGGGATATTCAACAAAATCAAGACACAATATGCATGATATGTGCACAGTATCCACTTTTTTCTTCTTGACATACCATTTCTTGTCATAGTTATTAATTCACTTTCTGTTCTCGCTGCCGCCTAAGACAAATATCATCCGCAAACAGAATTAACGCTTGATTAGAGCCCCGTTGTCTTCAGCCCTTCCAATTTCACTATACAGCCCACCAATTGCTAAGTATAGATAATTTAAATATATGCAAACAATACCGATCCCAAGGAAGACCCCTGTGAGACTCCACATCCTACTTTATGATCTATTGATGAACCTCCAGTTTCACAAAACAGGACTCAATCTTTAAGATAAGAAGCAAAAAGCCGCAGCGCATTCCCGCAAATGCATCCATTTTCTACTTTCTCTAATAAGATCGAATGGTCACAAGTATCAAACGCCTTTAATAAATCTAGAAATACTGAACCAATTTTAAATTTATTATCAAGGTCATCATTTACTGTTGTAGTGAATGTAAAGCTTCCAAGGAATAGTTAGGCGGGTGTTGTACTAAATAAAAAAGTTCTAGTGGTATTTTTAAGAGTCAAAAGATATTGGAGGGCAATCAGGCTTCCTCCCAAGCCTATTCATTTTCCAAACACACCCAGTCAAAAGTTTTTAGACAGTCATTTTGTTCAGCCTTGCCGAGTCCTAGCCGTGTGGTTAGAAACCCTGAGGTCAGGCGTTCGAGTCTTGGTGTCACTGGTTATGAAAAAAAAAACAGAAAAGAAATGACCGTTGATTGTCAGTTTAATGTACATATAGCCTACTGGTATTTATTCCTTCAAGTTTAAAGAATTTTAATTTATTAAAATCATAAAAGTGAAAACATTTAAAATGTTTTCTGTTTTCAGTAAAGTGCAAATTACATCCTGATCTTGAGAAGACATGGCTGTTGTTACTTGTTATCACTAATCATGTTAATTTTGTTCGTTTTGAATTTGACCCGGTTATTTATTGTATTTTCTGTTCGTTTTGGATTTCATTTATTTATTGATGGTGATGTTTGGTAGTTTTACGCTTGGAAGACTATTTGACTTTACTTCTGCTTATTTTTTGGTTTAACGAAGCTCTTTACTTTTCTTTTAAAAACTTTGTTGTGGAAAAAGTTGTTTGAAATTAATTTACTTAACAGTCAGTTTACTTTCGTTAGTTCTTTTGTTTTTGAGAAGTGTTGTTCTCGTTGATGTTTTGAAAAAAAACAAAAAAAAAACAAAAAAACAACACTATTCTCGAAGTAAAAATTGTTTTCAGTTAAGTGAAAATGACACCCATGTCTTTACATGGCCTAGGTGGCGTTACCCCTGCTACTGTTTGCGGTAAATTCTGTTCCTTTTAGGTTTAACCTAAGTATTTACTATAATTTCTGCACGTTTAGGGTACCATTTATTCATTGATAGTCGTTTGTGTTTATTTCCTGTTTTATATATTGCTTGACTTACTTTATGCTCCTCTTGGGTTAAATGTAGTTCCATAATTATTTTTTAAAGTATCTTTTTTTGGAAAACGTTCTTTGAAGTTAACAAACCAGGCGAACCTGAGTGAAAGCGCCAAAGAAAAATAAACAGAAGAAAACAATTTCAATGACTGCAAATCCGTAACGTAACCGACTGAAATTGACAAACCCAATCCATTAGCATAAAGATAGGAAAAATAGTCTAAGAGGAGGAAAAACGATTCTCTAATGGTCTCAGAGCTTAAGCAAACCACAGTCTAAGGGGTTAAAATAACATCTTTCAAACTATACTAGTAGTAGAAGTAAAAGAGTGAATGTTTGGGGCTGTTATTCAATCAGACAAAATCCTACAATCGGTATGTATCTTTTCTAAAGCAATTTAGCTTTGTAAAGCAATAAAACTGTCAATCTAAAAGCTTTTTTCATTGACTTGATTCCATTAGTGCTGAAGACGTTCAGTAGCCTCAGGTGTGAAAAAGTGACGGAAGACGAATTGCTGATACTGTAAATTAGAGAGGAAGTAGATAAATATAGTATTTCCTATGTTTTTAATTAAACCTTTCGAGGCTACTTTAAAGATGACTCTAGGACACGCAATCAGACTGCTTGAAGAATATCTACAAAGCGGAGATAAGAAGAGGTATATAAGGTGTGAAGAATATCTACAAAGCGGAGATAAGAAGAGGTTTATAAGGTGTGTAATTTATCGGGTTTGTGAAAGCTGCGATAGTTTTAAATTAATTTCTATCAAGTTTTAAAATTGAAGTGTTACTTTCCTGGTTACTTATAACTTTTAAAAGGTCCAGGAGTCAACCAAAAAGCAGCTTTCGTACTATATACGTAATTATCCATATTAAGTGGTTAACATTTGTTTCGTTACATATAGTAAACATGTTTTTTCAAGTTAGACTAACGTAAAAATCTATGAAATAACTATGATTATCGCCTAAAATCAACACTCTCACCGTAAGTGAAAATCCAAAATTACACCGTAATTTTGAAAAAAAGGACAACAAAAAAATTCACCCTAAGTTCAAAAATAATAGAACATAGATGGTTTCAAGTCCTGACCAAGCATCAAAGCCTTTTTTTGGAATGTTTAAGTTTAGAAAACAACACATTTTCAAAATTAATTAATTTTTAGTTTAGAAACTTCATTTTGTTTTTCTATGTCGAGAATTTCATAACCTAACTTAAACGTATGTAGCGTAAAATTCTACATAGAGCTTGAGTCTACTGCCTATGTTGCGGACAAATTACGAAACTCTCTAAAATTACATAATTTGAAATGATGCAAAGTCTTAAGTTATGCTAATATGAAAGATTCTAGGGCGTAGTGTTAAAAAACCGTAAGTCATGAGCTATATCTTTGACTTTCGTCTCTAATATATTACGAACAAAATTCTTCTAGGTCATAAAAGATGGTATGATCATTTTGAAATTCTGACAGCCATATTCTCTCAAGTACAGCAATAAGTATGCTATCTTAAGAAGCAGCATTAAGTGCAGGAACGATATTTGGAAACTGATAAAGGTAACGTATGTTTTCTTCCCAAGAATGATTGTCATTTAACTTGACAATTATGACCAAATTTACTGGCCAATTCGAGGTAAAAGCGATGGAAAAGTCCGCCTCTTTAGCTTTTAGAATGCTTTACCGATTCTTTTAGCCACAGAGTAACATTACTTCCACTCTGCGAAATTACTACTTAGGCAAAAAAAAAAAAAAAGCGGAAAAGATGGGTTTGTGAGCATACCTATGGCATCAGGAAATTGAGTAAGGCGAGACTAAAGATAAATTTTACTCCAGGAAAGATTCTGAACTTAGAACGAAAGTAAATATCTAAACACTTGCCAAATAATAGTAATTAAAAAGAGAGTATTGATAAAAAAAATGTCAGTAAGTGTAATCTTAGCTAGAGAAAAGTTGTCTTCTAAAGATCTTATGTCTTGTGACAATTTTTCATGACTTTGTTTAGTAGTTTCATGTTAGCAGCATCTAAATTTATGGCTTGCTAAAATAGATTATGAGATGGATTTAAACAAAATGTTTTTAAGCAAAAGAGATAAATTATCATTTTAGCTATTTAAAAAATTTGAATGAAAAATTTTTGGGTTTCAAATATTTATTAGTTCCACTGAAGACAAATTTCAAGAAATGGGTCTTTGAGTAGTCCAAAATACTTTCTTTCATAATTTACTATTTAGTTTGGAGTAAGTTTTTGACCATTAGCAAAGAAAATATACGAAAACCTTATTTTTGTTAAAAATAAATGATTTTCATCGGTATCAGCGGCTGACTCGCTTTGAAGGGTTTACTACTTCGACAAAAGTAGACTTACGGTAAAAAACAAACAACAAAAATCTTTAATGTCTTAGGAATAAAAATCAGCACCAAGGGAATCCCACTTGGCTATCATGGTGAAACACAGCTATACCTAACACGCACCATCATGGCTAAGTCAGCACTAAAGGCATTCTACTTGGCTGTCATGGTGCAACACCGCTATATCTAATACGCTCCTCCATGGCTAAATCAGCACCAATGGTATCCCAATTAGCTGTCATGGTAGAAAACGGCTATAAATTCTGACAGCTGTCCTCTGCCAAAATCTAGTTTTTGCATTTTTCAAGTTTTCGAGGAAATAACAAAATAGTATTTTTTTTTGTAGGGGGGCGAGAGAAACAAATGAAGATGGAGAGTTATCTCGATAAGTTTCCGAAGTGTCTTGTTATTGCTACTTCGTTTAATAAAAGACTCAAGGGCAAAATTATAGCAGTTCATATAACTGGCTTACCAATAAAGTGGAAGAATATAATAATCGCTTCTACCACAAATTCAAATTTAAGCACTTTTTGAACTCCTAAAAATGACGAATTTGCAATTAAAGTATGAGTTGTCGCTCGTTTTCCACAAAATAATACTACGTTTTCTCAGTGCCCTCTTTTTCTATCGTTTTCGAAAAAATAATGCTCCATGGTCTCAGAGATAAACTTATTTATAATAAAGTTAGTTTAGATTAGATTAGGTTAGGTTAAAAAGTGCTTAAATTTGAATTTACGGTAGAAGCGATTATTATATTCGTAAAGAACATAAAAAAGGAATCGAGTGGTATATTCACTTTATTGGTAAGCTAGATATATGAACTGCTATAATTTTACCGACTTAAGTACTATGCTTAATAATTCCAATACGTCCGTACTAATTTTGGTTATTGTAAAACGGAAAAATGAGGTTCATCCTGTGTAGATACTAGATTTTGCCTTAGAAAGTATCTCAGTATCTCGTAACAGATAGATAAATTCTTACTGCCCAATTGGAATCGCCGTATCGAAATCAAGGGAGATCCATACTTAACTCAAAAGTGATTTTTTGTGTAAATTCTAAATTCTGGCAGAGGGTAGAAAAAAATATTTATGTTATGTATTTGCAAAGGGGTGTGTCTTTTTCGTTTTATCGTTTTTTTATTTTGTTTTATTGAGAGCGGTTGAAAAGCAATGTGCCCCCAAAGGGAATATTATAAATGACTTACTTACATCCCGCGTTTCTTTGATCTAAAAAATGACATGTTTGGACATAGAAATCAAAATTATTATTTTGCAACACAAAAAACTACGTTGCTTTGGCAAAGTGAAATGTTGCATTTTCACTTCACATAAATACTAGCTAAGTAGTATAATTCAGGATGTAGCTATGTGGATATAGGATGTAGCTAAAATATAGTACAATGAAGGATGTAGTACACATTAAAAAAAATGCAACTGTGTGGAGGCTTTGTCATTTTAGGCTGCTTGTGAAAGGTTAAAAAAATCTGAGATTTTAAACTTTTTTGAATATAAGCAACTCAAATGGGAAGAGAATAAACTATTTAGCATAGTGTTTAGCATCTGCTAGTAGCAAAAAAAGGAAAATCTAACAACAAAAGGAAAAAAAGTTGAAAAAAGATATATTCAATGTAATATGATCCTTTCCAACTATTGAAAAAAGTGAAATTTCTGGATTTTATCAAGACTAAACGACCCAATCTAAGGGAATAAATTGCCTTAAATTTCGATTCAGAACTGGAGACGGAAAGGAAACTTTATATTTATGATGAATAAATAAATATCTAACAAACCTCATAGAGCATAAAGCTCTATTCCAACAAGTAAGAAAACAATTTAATAATTGATCATAAGAAACACAGAATAATTTATATAAACAACAAGAAATGCATGCCCATGTGTCCTGTTTGCACTTTTGCACTGTTAATCCAATCGTTAGATTTTTTTCCAATTCGAGTTGGTTGTATAAACTGTTGAACAAGTTAAAGATAGCTTAACTTGCAAACTATTTCATTTTAGCCTAATGAGCAAATGGTTAAGGAGGGGGCAATATCCTTCAAAATTTGGAACAACATCTTTTAGATTTAGTTTGAGTAGGTAGTATAAACTGTTGAGCATATGAGCCAAATTAAAATTCTCTGACTGCCACGTGTTACTTTTTCAAAATCTAAGACTTCATGGTCTTTTTCAAGCCAGAATTATAAGATCGTGAGCCAACTAGAGATTAAGAAGAGTCAGGGATGGTGTCTTTAACTTGCAAACTCAATAACTCTATAATGTCTGGCTACAAAATTCCCGGATACTAATTGCATCAAAAAGGATGACAAGAAAAGAAAAATTAATTCTTTGCCGTAACATGGGCAATGAAATTCAAGAGACACTTTAGCATTTACAAAATTAGGATTTAGCCGCAACTACCCCCTTTCCATACTTCAAACAGACATAAAATTCTATCTTTGAAAGAATGATAAAGCAAAAATAATATTATTTATCAAGATTAATCTTTGGGGGTAAATAAGATGGAGGGACAAGCTTCTGGCAACTCCTCTTTCAAAATCCCTGGTTCTATATATTTTTACCTTAGTTTCTCCCAAATTGGATCATTTTCTGTTTGTTTTTATTTTGTAGGTTTTTCCTTCTATCAATCCGTTCGTGGTCACAAACTGGAACTAAGGAGCGGCGTGGCTCACTAGTAACCAAAAGTCTAAAAAAAACTGAGCCTTGATAACAATTAAATAAAAAAAACTAGTTTTTTTAACTGAAAGTAAGGAGCGACATTAAAACTTAAAACGAACAGAAATTACTCCGTATATGAAATGGGTTGTCCCCTCCGCAGTCCCTCGCTCTTTACGCTAAAGTTTTTAATTGTTTTAAAAAGTAGAATTGTGGCAAAGAGTCAAACTTTAGCGTAAAGAGCGAGGGACTGCGGAGGGGACAACCCATTTCATATACGGAGTAATTTCTGTTCGTTTTAAGTTTTAATGTCGCTCCTTACTTTCAGTTAAAAAAACTAGTTTTTTTTATTTAATTTCTGAATGTTTTTGAATTAATGCATGTTTGATTTTGGCTCTCCGCACATAAATTATTGAAATGAAATTAGTATATTAATTTTTTTTTTTTTGGCTAAAACGTCTGTACACTTCCCAATAACCATTACTATATGTAAACACTGGTCAAAGTTTGTAACTTGCAGCCCCTCCCCCAGGAATTGTGGGGGAGTAAGTCATTCCCAAAGACATAGTTATTATGGTTTTCGACTATGCGGAACAAAATGGCTATCTTAAAATTTTAATCTGTTGACTTTTGGAAAAAATTAGCGTGGGAGGGGGCCTATTTGCCCTTCAATTTTTTTACCACTTAAAAAGGGCACTAGAACTTTTCATTTCCGTAAGAATGAGCCCTCTTGCGACACTCTAAGACCACCTGGTCGATACGATGACCCCTGGGGAAAAGAAAAAAACAACAACAAACAAACAAATAAACACGCACCCGTGATTTGTCTTCTGGCAAAAAATATGAAATTCCACATTTTTTTAGATAGGAGCTTGAAATTTTTGCTATAGAGTTCTCTGATATGCCGAATGCGATAGTGTGATTTTCGTTAAGATTCTATGACTTTTAGGGGATGTTTCCCCCTTTTTTCCAAAATAGGGCAAATTTTCTCAGGCTCGTAAGTTTTGATGACAAAGACTAAATTAATTGGAACTTATATATTTAGAATCAGCGTGAAAATTCGATTCTTTTGATGTATCTTTTAGCATCAAAATTCCGTTTTTTAGAGTTCCGTTTACTATTGAGCCGGGTCGCCCCTTACTACAGTTCTTTACCACGAACTGTTTGAAAAGGAAATAATTCGGTATTTCGGGGCTTCTGACATTATTACTCCTTTGCGGAAGTTAGGCTCAAAATTGAAAAAGGATTATATTTTTTCTCTGGGCCCCTTCCACCTCTTAGTTCGTTTATTTTCCCGTTAGTTTTCACCTGTTTTCGCTTTATAGTTGTGTTATCTCTTAGCAGTTCTTTCGTTAGTTGAGTTATGGTTGTGGTATATATGTTTTATCGCTCGTATAGTTGTGTTATTTTCAAATTATACTCCATAATAGAGAGGCTCCGAACACCCAGCATTGTATATTAAGCTCTGAATTTGACGTTTTTTTCTAACGTGACCAGATTCGTCCTGCGCCCTTTTCATTGAATTTTTTCCCCCATGGCATATTTCTTCAAGGAAAGATCCTCCCACATAGCCCCCTCCCTCAACCCTACCCCCAAAACCAAAAAATCCCCCTGAAAACGTCTATACACTTCCCAATAACCATTATTATATGTAAAAACTGGTTGAAGTTTGTAACTTGCAGCCCCTCCCCCAGGAACTGTGGGGGAGTAAGTCACCCCCAAATACATAGTTATTATGATTTTCGACTATGCTGAACAAAATGGCTATCTCAAAATTTTGATCTGTTGACTTTGGGAAAAAATGAGCGTGGGAGGGGGCCTAGATGCCCTCCAATTTTTTTGGTCACTTAAAAAGGGCACTAGAACTTTTCATTTCCGTTAGAATGAGCCCTCTTGCGATATTCTAGGACCACTTGGTCGATACGATGACCCCTGGGAAAAAAAACAAAAAACAAAAAAAAAAACAAACAAATAAACACGCACTCGTGATTTGTCTTCTGGCAAAAAATGCAAAATTCCACATTTTTGTAGATAGGAGCTTGAAACTTCTACAGTAGGGTTCTCTGATACGCTGAATCTGATGGTGTCATTTTCGTTAAGATCCTACGACTTTTAGGTGGTGTTTCCCCCTATTTTCCTAAATAAGGCAAATTTTCCCAGGCTCGTAACTTTTGATGGGTAAGACTAAACTTGATGAAACTTATATATTTAAAATCAGCATTAAAATGCGATTCTTTTGATGTAGCTACAGATATCAAAATTCAATTTTTTAGAGTTTTGGTTACTATTGAGCCGGATCGCTCCTTACTACAGTTCGTTACCACGAACTGTTTGATAGATACATCAAAAGAATCTCATTTTGATGCCGATTAAAAAATATAGATTCATTATATTTAATACTATCCATCAAAAGTCACGAGCCTGAAAAAATTTGCCCAATTTTTGAAGGGGATAAAAATAAAAAAATAAAGTGATCTAGATGAAAATCAGATCATGAGATTCAATATATTAGAGAACCCTATTGAAGAGGTTCCAAGCTCCTATATAGAAAAATGAGGAATTTTGCATATTTTGCCAGAAAAAAATCGCCGATACGTGTTTATTTGTTGTTTTTTTTTTATATATTTATATATTTTTTTATATATTTATCCCAGGGGTAAATCGTATCGAATCAATAATTATAGAAGATCGGGAGAGGACTTTCTTGATTGGAAATCAAAAGTTCTAACGCCCTTTTTAAATGACCAAAAATACTAGAGGGCAACAATTTCCCCTCCCAAGCCTCTTTTTCTTCCAAAGTAATTTGATAAAAATTTGAGACAGCCATTTTGTTCAAAATAGCTAAAAGGTTCAACAACTATGCCTTTGGTAATAGTATGACCCCTATAGCCCTTGAGCGAGATTTTCAACAATGATGGAATTGTCTAAAGGAATTCTAAGGAGGGAGGGGGTAGTATACATGGAAGGAACTTCTAATGGATGAGTTTTCCGTGAGAGGAGGGAAATTTTCATGCCTGATTGAAAAACGGCTCTACTTGAAAAAGAGTTGAAAATTAATTAAAAAAAAATGACTGAAACTAAGGAGCAGCATTAAAACTCAAAACGAACAGAGGTTATCCTGTATACAAGGAGTTGCCCCCTTCCTCAATAACTTGCTCTTTATGCTATAGTTGACTACTTATCCCAAATTCTTAAGAACGACTCTTGAACCACAAGGGCCGTTTAATTGGAGCAAGAAGCTTTTTCAAAAGTTCTGAAAAAATTTAGCGTGAGAAGCGAGGTACTGAGGAGGGGATCAACCCTTTTATACACGTAAAAATTTCTGTTCGTTCTGAATGTTAATGCTGTTCTTTATTTTCAGTTGAATTTTTTATTATTTAATCCTTAAATAAACTCTATTTGCTAAAAAGGAAGGAAATAAGCTTCTTTACTTATGTTATGAGAAGAGCACTAAAAAATTTAACAAGGCTCGTCTACCAAATACAAACTTTTTTACGCCTCTGAATATAACATATAAATGTGATACAACTTCTTTTTTATTTCTGATGCCATTACGAGCATTTTGAATCTTAGTTAAATTAGTTAGTAATGGAAAATTAATTGTTACACCAGTGCTTTTTTATGCTTATTTTAAGTAAATATACCCTTTCGTTACGAAACTAAAGATTAATAAAATTGCGAAGGTTATTAGCCACAAAAATACTTTTCTAAAAATAATAGGTTTATACTTTGCATACTAGCTGAATACTTTGGCTGAACCTTGTCCATATCGTTTTTCTTTTTACTAGAAGGCAATTTTTTTAATTTTTCGAAATTTCTGTGTTTTATTACTATTATGTGTGTCTATTTCTTCTGACAGCAAAAGCAGAATTTTAGAGCTTCCATCTGCAAAAATGTGGTATTGTATTGCGGAATATATTTTTTGTCAAAAGAATGATCAAGCAGGCGTGTTTATTTTCTTTTTTTGTATGTTGTCCACCAGAGGTGATCATATTGACCCGTTAGTCCTAAAATTTCGCAAAAGTGCTAATCCAAACGCAAATTAAAAGTTCTGCTGTCCTTTTTAAGTGACCCAAAAAATCGAAAGACAACTAGGCGGCCTATCATGCTCATTTTCCTGAAGTCACCGGATCAAAATTTTCAGATAGACATTTTGTTCAACATAGTTGGAATATCTGATAACTATGTATTTGAGGACGACTTGATCCCCCACAGTCCACGGGGGAAGGGCTGCATGTTATGAACTTTATCCGTTGTTTAAATATAGCACTGGTTAATGGTAAGTATGCAGACGTTTTCCGGTTTTTTTTCTGGTGGAGAATTTGGGGGATTTGGTTACACGGAAGAATCTTTCTATGGAGGAATTTTTCATGAGGGAAGAGAATTTGGATGAAGGGGGCGCTGAATTTCCCAAAATTGTTTAAAAAGAATCAGAAATTAGAAAAAAAAAACAGTTTTTTCAACTGAAAGTAAGGAGTAACGTTAAAACTTAAAACAAACAATAATTATTACATATGTGAGGGAGTTATGAGTATATATAGATTATGATTATGATAACTAGCAAAAGTGCTAGTTATTCTAATTAAACGGCCTTTGTGATTCAGGGGTCATTCTTAAAGAATTGGAACAGAATTCAAACTTTAGCTTAAAGAGCGAGGTTTTGACGAGGGGGCGAACCCTCTCATATTACGCATATGAGGAAGTTTACCCCCTCGTCAGAACCTCGCTCTTTTCGCTAAAGTTCGAGTTTTGTTAAATAATGGTCGATATAAGCAATAATTTGCTTGTGTTGTTTTCTGGCTAATGTTAGCATATAATTTTATCTTAAGCAGCTTCATAACTATAATTTTTACGTGATAACAAACCGAAGATATTGTATGTCTTCGGCTGTGGTTTTTATTAAATAAAGAAAAAGTTTTTTTCCAATTGAAAGTAAGGAATAACATTAAAACTTAAAACGAACATAAACTAGACCTACGTTGCCCGGGCAACGTGAAGTATCGCGGCAACCTTTGTCCGGCTTCGCCGACTAAAGTGTTGCGAGAGCAACACTTTGATTTTTTTTCTTCGCTTTCAATCAGTAGTCACATGACCTAAGGCTATTCCTTAGTGTTGAAAAAATAACAACAAAATAGTATCGAAAGAAGGGACTAAATTGACTTTGCAGCCAGTTGAACTTTATCCTTTTCAATCGCAGACATCGTGACGGATGAAAACTCAGAACAATATCTTATATAATCTAGTTGGTATTATTAAGCTATCCCTAACTTTTCAGGATCAAAATACCATAGATGACATTCTATTAATTATTACGAAACTATCTCATTGTTTTACATTCTCGTTTGTGCTTGTTTCTTCACTATCGGTTAAATGATGAAGTTGTCAGCCTATCGAAGTTTTTAAAACGGTATGTTCAAATAAGAACGCAATCAATTATACATGACCAAAGGCTATTCCTCAGCGTTGAAAAAACAACAACTACAAAATAATATCGGAAGAAGGGACTAAATTGACTTTGCAGCCATTTGAACTTTGTCCTTTTCAATTGTAGACATCGTGACGGATGAAAACTTGGAACAATATCTTATTTAATCTAGTTGGTATTATAAAGCTATCCGTAACTTTTCAGGTTTAAAATACCATAGGTGACACTAATTATTACGAAACCACTTCATTGTTTTACGTCATCGTTTGTAACCGTTGCGCAGCACTTAATTATATCAGATTTAAAGAGATCGAATACAATGTGCACCAATTTGCACAAATTTCTAGCCCAAAGTGAACAGATTCTTACTTACAAGTCCCTCTCCCTTGATAGACATCAATTTCGTCGGAAACAAATAAATGGGTACACCAACTAGCAAAAGTGGCAAGCCCCTCCTCGCTGAAGATTATTGTAGCCCAACAGAAAATTATTGCTTACAAGTCCCCTACATGTCTTACCACTGGATCCAAATTGGTTTAACCATGAAATACACCGAAAACAAATAATAGGTACACCAACTAGCAAAAGTGGCAAACCCCTCATTGCCGAAGATGACTATGAGCTAACAGCCGTTTTTCGCCCAAAGTGAACCAATTCTCACTTATAAGTCCCTCTCCCGTGATAAGCATCAAGTTCACCGGAAACGAATAAATTGGTACACCAACAAGCATAGTTGCAAACCCCTCATCGCTGAAGTTGACTGTAGCCTAACATCAGATTATTACTTACAAGTTTCCTACATGTCTTACCACTGGAACCAAATTGGTTTTACCATCAAATACACTGGAAACAAATAATAGATACACCAACTAGCAAAAGTTGCCAACCCCTCGTTACCAAAGGTGATTATTACCTAACAGCCGACTGTTGCTTACAAGTCCTCTATATGTCTCACAATTTGTATCGACCTATATTTCATTTCAGTGTGTACCTTACTACTGAAGTTGTCAACCCCTTGAAACTTTCAAACTGGTATACCTCATGAAGGAATTTTTGTACCAAAAAATGGACTTTAATCAGCTCATCAAGAGCTAACGATTGCCGTCGAAAAAAATTCTATCTGTTTTAGTTCAAAAGTTGATTTTTTTTTTGCCGTAGGCTAACTTTCTAACGTCACCGCCTAGAAAGGAGCAAAGGATAAGCTCCAATTTCTTTAGCAATGAGAGAACTGTTAAAGTTTATTAGGCACGTCTGATACCATTTCTCTACCGCAATCCCTAGTCCGAAAATCCGAATGATAAACCCAGCTGAAATCTCGAACAGAAATGGGTAGAAACAATAGATAGCAGTACTTTCGGACCCGTGGGAAAATGCCACATTTTTGCATCTGTAAATTTTTTGATTTACTACTCAAAGAGTATATATTGGCTGTGGGGCCAGGTAACTGCCGCATATATTTAACACTTATAGATTTTAGTCCATCTTCAATTTGAAAGTAGTGCCTCCGTGCTTGCCTGCTAGAACGGAGCTTTCAACTCGAAAGCAGAAACATGGTTTGATGAAACGAAAGCTTGGCTGCACAACTTCAGATACTCCTCTCTGACATAGGCTATATAACTCCACTTCACTTCGCACATCATATGCTCTACCATCCCTTTTGCAAAAACAAGCCAAAACGATCCTTTTTGGCCCCAGGCAAGAGTTCTGCGGAGTTTTTCAAAATGTAATGTCATATTCATCAATCCGGCCTGAGGTCCACACTTTCCGTAAAAACCGCACAGGTTAGACCCATACCAGTTTCCAGGAATAAGCTGAGATCGGCGGCATAGAAAAAAAAACGGGACAAAACCAAAGTGTTGCTCTCGCAACACAATTATTACGTATATCTTTTAGAGATCTTTTTTTCATTCATTTCGGTCATTTAAGAATTGCTCAACTTGTGACTTTAATTTTCACGAAAATAGTTTCGACCTATTTGGCCGTTCTGTTACTATGCCTTACAAAATTAGCTCCGCAAATATTACTAATTTTAGCTACATCGGAGAATCTTTCCATGGAGAGATTTCTTGTGGGGGGAAGGGAATTTCCCATGGAGGAGGAGCTGGATTTCCCGATTTTGTTTAAAAACAATCAGCAATAAAATGTTTTTTCATCTGAAAGTAAGAAGCAACATCAAAACTTAAAACGAATAGAAAATATTACGTATATGAGGGGGGTTGCCTCTCCTCAATAGATCGCTCTTACCTCGAAGTTTCTGTTTTAACTTTTAAAACAGGCTATTATTCTAATATAACAGCCTTTGTGATTCAGGAGTTATTCTTAACAACTGGAACAAAAATGAAACTTAGGTTATTATAAGGCTACTATTAGTAAAAGAAAAAGCAAAATTAACAAGCAAATTTCGTTTTAATTATTCATATACAGTGGGCCATATTCAAAACCTGCATTAATTCAGAACGTTCAGAAATTAAGTAAAAAAAAAAGTAATTTTAGCTGAAAGTAAGGAACAGCATTAAAAATTAAAACGAAAAGAAATTATTCAATATATGAAAGGGGCTGTCCCTCCTCAACTCCCCGCTCTTTACACTAAAGTTTTTTACTGCTTTAAAAAGTAGAGTTGTGAGAAATAATCAAAATTTAGTGTAAAGAGTAAAAGTGTAAAATTCGTGATGGGAGAGTCCCTTTTATATACCGAATATTTTCTGTTCGTTTTAAGTTTTAATGTCGCCCCTTACTTTCTGTAAAAAAATAGTTTTTTTATTTGATTTTATATATAAGAGGACAATTATTTGATAGGATTAACCTATGCTGTCTAGAAAACTTACCGCTCAGCACGTGCACAAAAACTGAAGCTGGTTCAACCCCATCTGGTGAGCATGTGTAATTACCAGAATCGTTGGGGTTGGCATTCTTAATTATTAGTCTACTGACGTCGACTGTTCTTCGGTCAATATGTAGACGAGGTCGATTGACAAAGTTCAAAACCTACAACAACAAAAATGAGATATGTAAAACTTTGGAAGTGGCATCTGGTGGTGGCATCAATCCCAGTTCATGGTCAGAGCCTCTCTCTTATTGGAGGCCCTTGAATCTTGTACATTCATACACCAATGGTGTAAAACTAACAAACAAGCTCGGCTCAGTTAGCAATGCACGTTATCAACAAGAATATTATTCACAAAGTTGTGTACTTGAGTCCCAGATATGACATTTTTTCTGCAAATATTGAGAAAACGTATCGATATTGGACTAGGGTAAACGTGCAGACGAATAAAAAACTCGAATAAGGGCTGGGATTTGGGGTTTTTGTAAATTTGTTTTTCTGAGGCTATAGTTCTGATAAGTCTGCCCTGTTTTATGTCACGGCCGAGGGATCGTATTTCTAAGTCAAATTTAGCGGATAAACGAACTCTATTCCAGGGATTTCCAGGCCTTACACACAAAGAAACGAAATTTGGGTTTTGTCTGAGAAGAATGATACAATGTGCGTGCAGATCTGCTTTTTTTTGCTTTTACAGAGCTGATAGTATTGCACTGATGATCCTAGAATATTGGAAGAAGGCTCATTTGAACAAAATCTAAAGTTTTAGTGCCATATTTGAGTAGAAAAAAAGATTGAGCCATAGCAAAATAGCCACAGCAAAACCCTTGCTCTTTGTGTTAAAGTTTTACTTTTAATCTTCAATGTCTTAGGAACAATTGCTCAAGCACAGGGACATTTGGATTGGAATTTTTTTACAATGTAATTTGAATGGAAAAGCTTGTTAATCTACCTTTACTTTAAACGTTGAAACTTTCTGTTCAACAGTATTAAAAGGAAAATTGTAAATCAGCACTTGGAATTATCGTTTGATTACATTTTGTTGCTGCAACAAATACTTTCATGGTATCACTATTTCATTTTAGCATAATGAGTAAAAGCTTATGGAGGGAGCAGCATCCCTCAAATTTAGAACAATTTCTGTTAGTTTTAAGCTTTAATGGAACTCTTTACTTTCATTTGAAAAGAAAACTTTTTGTATTTAATAACAGATAAGTATTAATAAATACAAAGGAAAAAGGAGGGCTCACTACACATTGTTGAACTCAGGACCTGACGTGATTATTTTAGGTCTAAGTAGTAAAAATGATTAATTTATTGACTTAATCTATTCGAATAACTAACATCGGATTTGAAAGTGTCATAGCCCGTTCAGACACACGGGGAAACACTAAGAAAAACCGTCGGTACCATTGGAAAACCGACTAGTTTTTTCTATAGTACCGATCAGTTGTTATGGGGAGGAATTTACTCCAGTTTCCCTATGATACTGTTCAGTTTTTTTGTGTTTTATTATGGAGAAATGAGCAAAAATTTTGAAATTGGAAAGCATTTCAGACGTTAGGCCGTGAAATTTCGAGATTTGGTAGTTCTTCTTCAATTTTTGTTGCTACTGCAACAACACAAAAAGCAAGAGATGCTGCAGCTTCTAAACCTTTCTAAACCAGCTTCTAAGCCAAAAATATTTGGGTTTCAAAAAGTATTATAGCACGTTGAATGTGTCAAAGACCGTTCAAACAAATGGGGCCACGCTAAAGAAACCATCGGTACTATATGAAAACCGATTGTTTTTTTTTCATAAAACCGATCGGTCTTGGGGCTAGGAATTTGTTTTAGTTTTCCTATGATACCGTTCAGTTTTTCGTAAGTCTTCAAGCAGAAATGAGCTAACATTTTGAAATAAGAAACCATGTCAGTTATTAAGCGCACGAAATTTTAAGATTTGCTGGTTCTTCGTCAATTTTCGTTGCTTTTGCAACAACACAAAAAGCGAGAGATGCTGCAGCTTCTAAACTGAAGGTATCTGGATCTGATAACATTTCTTTAAATTTGCTGCAAGACTTTTGGGCACAGAAAAGGTGCACAAGGACTTGTTATCTGTTCTTTTTGAAAAAATATTTCACCTATCGTTTGAACACTTTTCCTTTCCTGCGATGGTTTTTTTTATCGGTTTTCCTACGCATCTGAACTAAAAATTGCACTAAAAAAGTAAAAATTCCACATCTGGTTAAAATTTAGATTGCACAAGCATTTCATAAATTCGTCTCATCAGTTGTAGCACCTAAAGATCTTCTATTTTTATGCATCTATATTGTTAATTTATGTCATACACGACATACATATGACATATCGCTCAATATATGGGCAATATATCAGAACTCCTTAATCCAGATACGTTTGCAAGGTACTGTTTGTAATCGTATTCGGGTGCGCCGTGGTGTTAAGCAAGGTTCTGTTCTCTGTCTGGCAATATTTAATGAGTCTATTAGAGTAGTCACATGATAGCTTCCACTATACTTAATTGAGCCATATATCGACGCAAGTCACTTGTCTTATAATCGATGACATTATTCTCTTGGCTGATAATCTTGGGGCACTCCAGAACGCTGTTGATTTTGTTTGCTATGGACTGAAAGAAATCGGTCTTTAAGTTGCTATTTCCAAAACAGAGTTTCTTGTCTTTGGACTTGAGGTCGCCTCCAATGATACAATCCAAGTTGGTCCCGCCGCAATATCATGTTCCAGTTCACTTAGGTATTTAGACCTTCCGTTTGGAACTTCAATTAGATCCACAAGGCAGCTTATAATTGTTTCTTTCATAGAGAAACTAAGAAAATCTTATGATCTTCTCGCCGGGATAAAGGTAAAGGTCGGCTATATAATGCGTTTTTTGTACCACATGCGTTGTTTTTGACGCCTTTTTGGTAATTTTTCTCTGCATTTGATAAAACCAAATCCGATCGCTGTTCTTTAGGTTCTGGAAGTATCTTTTAGTATCCTTATTTGGGCTCGTAATAGTTGCATGTCACGAAAGTACTGTGTTTTTGAGATTTGTCAAAAATGGATGAACTGTCACGTAGATTTTCTAGCCGCTGCAACAGAATTATAAATATTCCACTGACTTGCCTTCTATCAAGTGCCTAGTGTTGCTAGTTGTGAAATCTTATAATGTTTGACCATGTACTAAAGCATGAAGAAGACAATGGAAAAAGGGTTGATTTAGTAATACTTATAGAATGTGCAGAAGAGAGCGGGATTGAATAGGAAGAACCGTATAGGTACGGGCCAGGTCATAGGCCTTAAACTGCTGGGGACAGGCAGCTCAAATACCCACACTTTCCACTCTACATCATTAGAAAGTAATTTCATAAGGAGGAGAAAGCTGGGTATATTGTGACATTTCTAGTAGAACAATGGGAGTAGGTATGGTTTTACATGAATAAAGGACTATGCGCCATACTCTTGCTTTATATCTGCTTAAAACTACGGCCACAATAAATTATCGTGTATATGAGGAGGTTTTTACACACTCGAGCTCTCACTCTTCATGGTAAAGTGAGATGCTTTCTTCGGTCCATCGGGAACGAATGCTCTTACACAAGAGTCAATATGCGAGGTGGGTTTTGTTTTTCTTTTTTTTTATCACAACGTTCCAAGAATGAATGGGCTAACTTGTTCGCAATGGCTTTACTGAAACAAACGATTAAAACAATTATTTTTAAGAGTAATCGACAAATCAAACAGTTACGTGGTAACTACAATACGGAGCAATTTGGCCTTATCATAACCTAAACTCTACAAATAGGAATCTTGATAGCAATCGATAGGTCAAATGAATTTGCTTTCCATGCTAATCTAAAGTACATAAAATTCATTAAGTGTAATGTTACCCATTAACATTACCCATGAGAGCCTAAGGAAGCTTCGTCGATTTTCTAAAAAGGGGGTAAAAACACTAAAAAAACTGATGTGATGTTAATGGGAATCACCCCATCACATTCACCGTGTAAGAAAACCCTACCGTAAAGTTTTAAGGCTCCTATCTACAAAAATTTAGAATTCTGTATTTTTACCATAAGAAAGACAATATATACTCGTTTTATTTTTTTTCCCATGGATGAATGTATTGAACAAATGGCCCTAGAAGACAGGGAGAGGACTTAGTCAAGTAAAAACTGAAAATTCTAGTGCTTCTTCAAAGTGATCAATAAGACTGGAAGGAAACTAGCCCCCTCCTGTGCCTCTTTTTCCCGAAGATATTTGAGCGAAATCTTAAAATAGCAAATTTATTCATAAAGGTAGAAGGGTTCTGGGCATGAAATGATCCCCACAGCACCTGGAGAGAGGGATTTAAATCACTGAATTCGCTCGTTGTTTACATGTAGTATTTGTTGTTTGGAAATATATAGGATTTTTTTTTGGTGGGAGGGGATTCCCAGGTTTTTTTTTTTTGGGGGGGGTATCTTTCCAGGAGGGGGAGAGGATTTTCTGGCCTGGCTCATAGAACGATCATAAAATTGAATAAAAAACAAGTTTTTTAGCTGAAAGCAAGGAGCAACTTTAAAAACTTAAAACTAACATAAATCACCTCGTATATGAGTGGTGTCACACCCTCCTTAATCTCTCGTCCTTTAAGCTAAATGTTGAATTTTTTGTCCCAGCTCTTTGCGAACAACTACAGAAACACAAGGGCCGCTGATTTAGAATAAGTTTATTTTTTAATCCTGAAAAGCTATATTGTAAAAATCGAGGAATTCAAGAGGGGACAGCCTCCTTCCATATGGGGAATAATTTTAGTTTTTTTGGGGGGTTTTAATGTTGTTTCTTACTTTCAGTTGAAAAGACTGGTTTTTGATTTAATAGCATGCTTGAAATTACCAGATGACTAGACATATTGCACTCTGAAGTTCTTTTAAAATAAAAGTGAAAAGGGTGGACATTTAAAAGGGTGTTCTTTAATGCCATACTTTGTTTTGATTAGGGAAACTTGTTTCTATAAAAATTAATATCAAGTAAAAAGTGATTTATCAGCTTGTGTAATGCCCTTCTTCAGCCTTGAGTTGTTTTTGAACATTTTATATCCCCCTTCTGACTGTGTCATAGAAAGTGAAAGACATGCGCATAATATTTGTAACCGGTGGGGCCCGCTAAAATCTCTTAAAAAAATGAGGCAAATGTTTAAAAAGTTTTCTAACAGACAAATGTTAGACCTTTCTCTTGAATGGTAAAAGTTTCTTGCGTATCTTAATTATATATCAGTATCTTTTGTGTTTTGTAAAGACCACCGAATGGCAATCACCCTTTCCTTTCTGAACCCTGGAAAAGAAGCAAACCGTTTTCGGTATTACAATTTGGTGAGGCAAATTCGAACAGTTTTAAATACAGAAACACAAAAACACGCTCACTAAGAACGTCCGTTGGGCTGCTAGAAAGAGACTAAGAAAGAACTAGATGGCAATAAGACCATCTTATTCTTTTTAGATCAAGTGTTTATTTAATTCCCTCCCCTCCGTTGCGGAAGAAATTGGCCAGCCCAACGACAATGTGACTCAGATTGAAGTGGCACATTTGACTAGTAAAATTGTTTTGAGAAACAGTTGAGTCAAGTTCAAGCAGCAAGATGCTCTAAAAGCCTATAGCAGCTTAATCCCTGTAGCAGCTTGACATAAAAAAATTATTTGATTGTCAAATTCTGGTAGATTGGAATGAACTCAAAGGATGTTGAAGACTGGTATTCAAAACAATTGGAGTGTTAAAATTTTACATATAATTTCCTTTGCTTCTATTTACTGAAATTTTATCTCTCCCTGAAAAATATTTGGAGGCAAACTTGGTGGCATCAGTTTGTTAGAGGAATGTGCGGTGTTACATTATTTTAATATTTGAATTTATTTTTTGCATCATATCAAGACTCAAAGGAGGGATAAATTTTGTCTTTAAGGTCCCTTACCCATTTTAACGTGTGAGTCAAAAATACATCTAGTTTTATAAATTTGGACTCCCCTTACAAGAAAAATACCTGCCCCTCTCCCTCATGAGTATTTGACCTATGTACAACAATATTTGATACTGAAATATGTAATGTAAATTTGAAATATGAATTACGAAATATGAATTCTGTCTTTAAGGTCTCTTGCCCATTTTAACGTGTGAGTCAAAAATACATCTAATTTTATCTATAAGGACTCCCCTTACAGGAAAAATACCTGCCCCTCTCCGTCATGAGTATTTGGCCTATGTATACCAATATTTGATACTGAAATATGTAATAATTTCAACAAACACTTGAACAAAGATTTCAAGAAAACAGAATTTTTTCTTGAAAATCTTTTTAACAAAGATTTGGCATATCTTTTCATATCTTTTAAGTTAAACCTGGTCCCTAGGTCAACCGAGAAATCAAGAGAAAAATTTCAAAGAGACTTAGAAGTTTTGCTCGCACCTAGGCCAGTAGAGAAGGAAATCGAACACTAGAGAGTTGGTACAAATGTATCCAGTTATTTCTTTTTCCGTAGGTGCGTAAATGAAAATTTTGACGAAGACAATTATTTTAAATCCCAAGTCCTATTTGTAGATATTAAAATTGGGATTGAGATCCGTTCCAACTGCCTCCATCGAGAAATAATTAGTGGGATTTCGATTTTCTAATCAAATTGAAAACTTGACAATTCTGTGATATTTTGGGAGTAAGGTTTAGATGATTATTTTTCTGCTGTTATAAGGTTGGAAACTTGGGGGAAAATTTACTCATTAGAGATAATTTTGAGCTTCTGTCATGATCCTTATATTAGCGTCTTTTAGATATGCTGTGAGAAACCGTAACATTGTTTTTCTCTGTTTTAGTAGTTTTGCATAATACCATGTTAGGATATACAAAATAACTTGCGCTTACACAGTAAGCTTGAACTGAAACTTCAACGGTATGCTTCCATATTTTTTGTTTCGAATTGTGTATTCAGAGGGATACTTTCAGAGAAGCATTAAATCTATCATTGGTGAATTCCTTTCAGAAAACTTCCTTTCAGAAATCTAGAATGGAGAGGAAAGGGATTATTTTGTTACTTTTTGTATTACAAAAAAAGTGCAATTAAAATTTAGGAGAGAGAGGCAAAGAAATCCATGGGAGCAGTCGGTATTTGATCACCCCTGAGATGACAGGTAACTGCAAAATAGTTTTTTTTTCAAGCAATCCTCCCTTTACACGAGGTTTTACTGTTATAAGTATTCACAATTCATCGTGAAAGTATCTGGAAAAAGTCTTCGCAGCAGCAGAAGTTTTCTTTTTGTCTGTTTATGCCAACTGAAGAAGTCTTTCTGAAATACTCCATATGTCTGCCAAACGAATTACTCTAAAGTTTTCAGTGCTTTAACTGAAAAGAATATTTATTTTCCATAGCGCGTAGTAGAAGGTAACTGGGTTTATCTTGTTACAGAAAGAAACTTTCTCTGGATACACATCTTTCCTAATAAAGAAAAACTTTAGTTCAAACTGTGAAATCCAGTTGATGAAAATCTTTCTTACTAGTTGTCACTAATATTTTTCAGAAATTTTAGGCTAGCTTCATAATAATAAACCAGTAGAAAGTTATTCATGCTTGACAACTCTTCTCTCAAGAGATACTTTTGACAAAAATATCTGTTTCTGACAAGACTGTTACAAAGTATCAAAATGTACGAGACATCATTCTGTTTATTGAGAGGAAACTCCTGATTTTCTTGACCGCATGCACGAGGTTCTTTTTTAACGTGCTTCATTTGAGTGAATTTCTCATGGTATCAAACAGTTCGTGGTAACGAACTGTAAGTAGGAAGCGAACTATAAAAACAGAATTTTGATACAAATAGGTACATCAAAAAATTGGATTTTCTTGCTAATTTTAAATATATAAGTTTCATCAAGTTTAGTCCTACACATCAAAAGTTCCGACCCTGAAAATATTTGCCATATATTCGAGAAAAGTCATAGAATCTTAATGAAAATCACACCATCAGATTCAGCACATCAGAGAACCCTGCTATAGATGTTTCAAGCTTCTATCTGCAAAAATGTGGAATTTTGTATTTTTTACCAGAAAAAAATGAACGGACGGGTGTTTATTTTTACTTTATTTTTTTTTTCTGTTCTTTTTTTCAGGGGTTATCGTTTCAACCCAGTGGTCTTTGAATGATGCAAGAGGGCTCATGCGAATGAAAATTAAAATTACAAGTCCCCTTTTTAAGCGACCAAAAAATTCGAGGGCAACTAGGCCCCCTCCCACGTTTATTTTTTCCCAAAGTCACTGGGTCAAAATTTTGAGCTAGCCATTTTGTTTAACATAGTCCAAAAATCTAATAACTATGTCTTTGGGGAAGACATAATCCTCCACAGTCCCCGGCGGAAGCCCTGCAAGTTATGAACTTTGCCCATATATTATTGACTACCGGGAAGTATACAGACATTTTCAGGGATGATTTTTTTGTTGGGGGGAGGGCTACGTATAAGGATTTTTCCATGGAGGAATTTTTCATAGGGGGATAGAATTTCCATAAAAGGGCGCTGGATTTCCCAGCATTAACTTAAAAAAACAATCAGAAATTAAATTTTAAAAAATAAGTTTTTTCAACTGAAAGTAAGGAGCAGCATTAGAACTTAAAATGAACAGATTGTTTTTGTATCAAATCATTTACGTATATGAGAGGGTTTACCCCTTTGTCAGTATCTCACTCTTTACGCTAAAGTATTTTTAGTATTTTCAAAAGAACCATTTATTCTAATTAAACGGCTTTTGGGATTTAGTGGGCATTCTTAACGAATTGGAACAAAATTCAAACTTCAGCGTAAAGAGTGGAGCGTATTCAGCATATTGACGAGGGGACGAACCCCACTCATATTACGCATATGAGGGAGTTTCTCCCCTCGTCAGTGCCTCGCTCTTTACGTTAAAGTTAGAATCTTGTTAAATAATGCCCAATATAAGCAATAATTTGCTTGTGTTCATTTTCCAACCAATCTTATCATTTAATTTTATCTTAAGCTGCTTCATAACTATGATTTTTACGTGATAAAGATATTGTATGTGTTCGGCTTGTGGTTGTTATTATTCAATAAGAAAACAAGTTTTTTCCGCCTGAAAGTAAGGAACAACATTAAAACTTAAAACGAACATAAATTATTACGTATATGAGCGGGTTGCCCCCTTCTCAGTACCTCCCTCTTTACGGCAATGTTTGAATTTCTGTTTCAATTATTTAAGAATGACTCCTGACACACAAGGACCGTTTAATTAGAATAGTAAGCCTTTTACATAATTCACAAACATTTTAGCGTAAAGAGCGAGGTACTGAGGAGGGGGCAATCCCTCATATACGTAATAACTACCAAAAGAAAAATCTGAGAAAATTGCAGTTCAAACAGTTCGTGGTAAAGAACTGTAAGTAAGGAACGACCCGGCTCAATAGTAACCGAAACTCTGAAAACGCTTTTTATGCCGATTTCAATAAATAATTTTCGTTAAGTTTAGTCTTATCAATCAAAGGTTGCGAGCCGGAGAAAAGTTTCCTGATTTTTGATAAAAGGCGAAAACACCCATAAAAGTCAAGTGATTTTAACGAATCACACCATCAGATTCAGCATATCAGAGAACCTACTTGTAGAAGCTTAAAGCTCCTATATGCAAAAATGTGGAATTTTGTATTTTGTATTTTTTGCCAGAAGAAACATCACGGGTGCGTGTTTATTTTTATTTTATTTATTTCCCCCAGGGGTGATCATATCAACCCGTTGGTCCTAGAATACCAGAAGAAGGCTCGTTCAAACAAAAATTAAAAGATATAATTCCTTTTTTGAGTGACCACAAAAATTGAAGGGCAACTAGACCACCTCCCGCGCCACTTTTTTCCCGAAATCGTCCAATCAAAATTTGAGATATTCATTTTGTTCATCATAGTTGAAAGGCCCAATTACTATGCCTTTGGGCTTAATATGATCCCCCCCCCGCAGCCTCAGGGGAAGGGTCTTTAAGTCATACATTTTGCCCATTGTTTGCTCATAGTACTTGTTATTGGGATCGGATGCATTCGGGTGGGGGCACAAATTGTTTGCTGGGGTTTTACCGCGGGGAAATTTTCCATGGTTAGGGAAGTTTCAAGGGGGAGAACTTTTCAGTGGAAACCAATGCACTGCACGAATTTTCCAGAATTCTTATACAAAATTCTTTTTTATGTCTTGCTTTCTTTTTTCGTCTCAAGTTTACGCACTGAGTGGTTAAGAGCAATTGTCCGGCGTAAATTTTCACAGGGATTGAATTGTCTGGAGGATATTTCATGATGAGGGGGCTTCTCTGTGGAGGCGGGATCGCATTTCCGGGCATTATTTAAAAAAAGATCAGAAATTAAATATAAAAAAAAACAAGTTTTTTTCTGCGGAAAGTAAGGAGCGACATTAAAACTTAAAAAGAACAGAAATATTCAGTATATGAAAGGGGAGGTTCCCTTCTTAACGCTCCGCTCTTTACGGTAAAGTTTGACTCTTTCTCACAGCTCTATTTTTAAAACAATAAAAACAATTTTCATGCCACATTTTTTTCTCTCTTTTTGAAAATAATGTTAAAAAAACAAAAACAAACAAATAAGCGAAAAATCATAACAGCAAAACTCAATTATTTTATCTTCAGTGTCGAATATACGTAAACAATGTATTAAAACAATGCAGTCAAATTGCTTTTTGTTTTGGTTCAAACGCGTATGATTACGTGGTAAGTCACAAATCTTTGCGGGAAGTGCAATACTTTTTCCATCATCTGAAGTAAAAATTTTGGATCTTAACGAAGTGTTGCATGCACAAAATATCTCACCTCGTTTGACCAAAAGGTGTTCATATAACTGAGCCCAAAAAGTATTAATTGATTTTAATTGCCTAAAAATATTGGTTTTAATTGCTTGAAATATAAGAGACAAAAAAAGTGAAATGATACTGAGTGATATTTTACCCTTAGTTTAAATTTTCAAATGATTTCACAGATAATTTTTCAGCCGATATTCGCAGTAGAGAGATGCAAAATTTATTGATAAGAAATCGTCTCAGAAAAGTATTTCAATCAAAAATATTTGGTACGAAATTATTAATAAGAATATTTTAAAGGAATATTTTAGCAAAGATGTCGATTTATCCTCGCCTGAGGCCATAAATAGAGGTGGAAAAGGTTGAAGGCTCTCAAATGTAGACTCAACAGGGCCCACCGGCGTGTCCACACGTCCCATGAATGACAAACGTTCTCCCAGTAATAGAGTAAATTGCATGGTGACGTAAAACACCATTGTTGGAGTATCCTCTACTGGAGGAAACCGAAAGATCCACATCTAGGGATCCAGATCCAGATCTACGGCCTCTGCAAAGGGCTGCCTCGACCCTTCCGGGTACCTACAAGACTGGGGACCTTGCGGTCAACTCTATTCCCACTTGAGGAGTGGCACCCCTCGAGAAAATTATAGCCTAGCAAACGACAAAGCATTCGCAAGGGATCCTGATTAATGGATAATTCTTATGGGCTTGGTCTGTTTTGACGGATGGTTTTTAGCTGAAAAGCCTCTTCCTAGCTAATACATCTACTATGGGTCGCCTCCCGTAGTAGCATGATATTTGTGGGCATGAATATATAATGAGTCGGAGGCAATAGGCTTGGGGCTGTCTGTGCAGGATTACGATTCTTGTCGATAGAAGAGCATCGTCAAGGGCTGAAAACCAGGCTGTGACCAAGATGGGCCTAGGATTGCACAAAGCTTCCATTCATACCGAAGGTCCGAGGGACTTCTTGCTGTCCGATTCTAGGCCAGCTTAAGTGCTTCGGTGTAGACTTGAAAAGATATGTTGCTCCTCGTCCAGCATTGGTATCCCGGATCATTGCTTTTCCTGAGGCCAAAATAATTTCAATCATTTAAAGAATATGAAAATTGGAACTTGGAATGTTAAGACGTTAAAAAATGACTATCGTATTGAAATTTTGACTGACGAATTCTGACGATTCGAAATGGACTTATTAGGAGTTTCAGAAACTCATATCCCATGGGTAGGAAGCATGAAATTAGGTGATATAGAATTTTTTTACTTAGGCAGGAAGGATGGAGTACATAGACAGGGACTAGGGCTCATAATGAATAAGGAAGCTGCAAAGTCTTGTTTAGGCTGGGTACTTGGGTATTTATGGATAATAGAATACCAATTGCTCATTTTATGACTAAAAGTTTCAGGGTATCAGTTAAAGTAGTATATGCCCCTGTTGAACTGATGACGGAGATACTAGTAACTCAGATGAATTTTACTTACAGTTACAGGAGCAAATAAACAGGGTCCTAGGTAGATATATGGTGTTTTTACTAGGAGATTTCAAAGCCCAGGCTGGAAGAAATAGGGATAGACGGTATCCTAGCCTAGGTAAATTTGGCTTAGGAAAAGAAAACAGTAATGTCTACAGACTTTTGCGATTTTGTAGGTATAACAATCTAGTTATAACCAATACGGTGATCGTCATAAAATGGCCCGTAAGTTGACATGGTGCTCCCGTGATGGTAAGACAGCAAACGTTAAAGATTATGTTATAGTAAACTGAGGACTGGCAGGATCAATAAAAGATACTTGGGTATATAGGAGTACTGTTATTGATGTTAAAAGTAAACATCACAATCTAGTAATCTAGGATTAATTTAAAGCTTAAATTTGGGAAGAATAACCACCTCATGGGAAGTTATGATGTTGGTAAACTCCAGGACGAGAACTTGACAATTTTTTTCTAGAAACAGTTCATTACTGAACTTGAGAGTTTAAAATTTGACAGTGTGGAAGATGGTTGAAATAATTTTAGAAAAACAATTTCTGAAGTTGCTGATGGTGTCATAAAGAAGAAAGTTAAGACTGCAGCTAGGAATATTAGTGAAAAAGCTTTATGTTTAATGGAGAGGAGAAGGAGTTTGTACAAGAATTACCTGAGTGATAGATCGTATGAAAACAAAAGGAATGTAAAGAAAGTGGAGGAAGCATTAAAATATGAACTAAAGAGGTGTGAATTGGAGGCCATGGATAAAATTGCCGAGGATCTGGAAGATGCAGCTACACGGCAAGATATGAAAATATTGTACAGGCATGTTAATAAATTTAGAGTGAGTAATCAATCAGGACTTATCTCAGTTAACAGAGCCATATTTAGTGATAAGGAAAGAGTTAAAGAGAGAGGGGTGGAACATTTTGAAAATGTGCTAAACCGAGATATAATTGCAGGAAAAATTATAGAGAAGAATGAAAAAGTTTGTGATACCTTGGATGTGAAGGAAGATTTGTTTTGTGAAGAAGAATTTGCGACAGTACTATAAGGATTAAAAATAATAAGGCTCTAGATGCTAATAGTGCGGTAAATGATTTTCTTAAATACGTTGGCTCTGAGGTTAGAAATAAGTTATTGAAGATTATAAATATGATTTTTGAAAAATGGTAAGTACCTAACGATTTTAGGAAAACCTTAATTAAACCTCTTTACCACTGTAGGAAAGGTGACAAGAGTGAGTGTCGTATTTGTCGAGGCATTAGTCTGGTCTCTGTCAGTAGCAAATTACTATATTTTATAGACTGAGAGATGATCTAGACAAAGTTTTAAGAGAAGAACAGTTCAGTTTTAGAAAAAGAAGAGATTGTGTCGAACAAATTTTTATTCTAAGGTTAATAATTGAAAAGTGCCTTAGTTCTCAAACACCTTTGGTTCTCAGTTTTGTAGTTTATGAGCAAGCGCTCGATTCTGTTGATAGAAGAGTTTTAGCAAAGGTTTTATACTTATATGGTATACCAGACAAATACATTGAGGTGATTAGTCCTATGTACGAGAATAATACCGCTGAGTTTAAGGTAGGAAATGAGGTTAGTAGCTGGTTTTGTATTAAATCAGGAGTTAAGCACGGCTGTGTTCCTTACCCCTTTATAGGGATAATTTGGATGGACTTTGTCTTAAGGAGCGCAGGAAAGGTAATGTGAGACAACAGAATCAAATGGGGAGGAAAAACTCTCCTGGACTTAGATTGAGCTGATGATTTGAGCATCCTAGATGAAAGTATGAGCAAAATGAATGAATTTTTAGAGGTTTTGCGGGTTCAAGATGCTAGAGTAGGTTTGAAAATTAATGTTAAGACGACTAAGTGACTAAGGCTACGAATAAGTGAAGATGAAAAGGTGACTTTGAGTAATGAAAAGATTGATAAGGCGGGCAGCTTCACTTACCTTGGTAGTATTATTAATAAAGACGGTGGGAGCAGTAAAGATGTTAAAAGTCAAATAGACAACCCTCAGGGTGTTTTCTCACAATTAGAAAAAATTGGAAGAATAGGAAGATATGTCTACAAACCAAGATTAGAATATTGGAAGGTACTGTGATGACAGCGGCCAAATATGGCTCTGAAGCATTGGCGTTCTAAAAAGCAGATGAAGATTTACCAGATGTTTTCTAGAGAAATTGCCTACGGACTGTTCTGGGTACCCCGCTGACTTATCGTATTTCAAACAGTAGGCTGTTCAAAAAGTGTGGTTCAACCCTGCTTTCTAGGGCTATAATGAAAGAAAGGTTGATATAGTTAGGGCAAGTTCTGCAAATGAAGGATGACATATTGCCGAAGATTGTCCTTTTCGGCCAATCGTCTAAGGCTAAATGGAAAGCAGATCGTCCTCGTCTGGGGTGGGAGGATTTCATAAAGAAAGATTTAAAGTAAACGGGAATTTCTTGGGAGGGTGTAAAGAGGGATGCTCTGAATATATTGGGATGGAGGAGTAGCGTATGTAGCTCTGTTGGCCTCAGATGGCTTGGTGCTGCATTGAGTTGTTAGTAGTAGTAGTATTAGTCAATTTACCCCTCATTAGAATTCTCTTTGATATAGGTCTGGGATAAAAATGAGCACCAAACGGGTGAAAAGTTTAGTATTTTTCGTGAACCAGGTTTCTCTTTCATTTTGATAAGATGGGCTCGTCAAATATATATCTCCTAGCAATGCTGAGTTAAACAGCTATATTTTATTTGACTTTAAATTAAGTTTATCTCGTATTAAAGATTTATTGACAACCATCACAAAACCAATGACTTTTTTTTATAGTTGCCTCTTTCTATAAAGAATTCTTTAGCCGAGTAATTTAAGTTAAGTACAGTATGCAAACACTATTCTAAACGGCTTAAAGAATCCGTGACATTTCAACAAATTTTTGAAGTGCTTCATTTATATTGTCAGCAACCGAAATAAGAGCTTTTGATAAAATTGTTCCGATACACTTGAAAGTGCTCATTGAAAATATGCCAATCAAAATTTGGCTTCTGAATCCTTATGAGAAAACAATCCAAAAAAGAGAAAAGAAAGGTCTGCAACAGGAAATAATGTTGTAATCGTTTCCTACACCAAAGAATCGGTATTCTATGGATTTTCCAGAGAAAAGTGTTTTTACAGTTTTCTTTCTATTGTCATCTAAAAGGTGCAAAAATAATTACTATTTTTATGTTTTATATTGAAAGCAAAAATACTTTTGAGCTGTGAAAATTAGATTATCGGTATAATATTCATTAAGAATCATCATAAATTTTAAACTTACAGTGTCAATGACGAGGATGATTATAATGCAATTTCAAATTCGGTAACCACACTTTTCCAAAGCCTTAATCCCCTAACATCTGAAGATTTTACGATTTTCTCAATATCCCTAGGATAATCTACCAATTTTAGCACATTTTCTAACACTTTGTCTCCATCCCAAAAAGTCAGGTTAATCTCAAATATAAAATGCCGTTTAGGATATTTTCTAGTTCCTTGTCTAGGACGATCTATTGTACTGACAAAAAATATTCGTTTCAGACCTTGGTCAGACCAAGAAACAACCTCTATATTTGAGACTAAGAAACGGGAGGAACGTATATCTCTTAAGTTTCTACTATCTTCTTACGTACAAGAGTATCCCTATTGCCTCTCTACTATATAATTGGTAATGTCGGTAATTCTCTGTGGTTCACTAATCTTCAGCTGTTGAAACCAGCGTGGAGCATTGTACAATGAATACCCGAAGCCAAATGTCTCCCTGAGATGTTGACTGATTTTTTACGCAGTTTTGGTGCGTTTTACCCTGTAATATCTTTCGGCTTAGGAAACACATTGAAACTTTCTGAAAAGAGTTTTGAAGGAGAATGGTAAGAAAACTTCAATTTTTGTATTCGGGTGAAGGGGGCACAATATTTTCCCTATATACACCGAGTACACAAAGAGTATACGCTGTCATTTCTCTATCCAACGCCAATCATCAGACAGATTCTGCTCTTAGCTTACTAGCATAGACTACCAGGAAAATAACTTGAATATTTCATTTAAGTGAATAATATGACGTCAACTGGAAGTGGAATTGGTGTAGTAGGCCTTTCTAAGCGAAATTGGGCTATCAGTACCGAAAATTTGCACTCTTTTTGAATCTAGACTCTCTTTTACCCTATCACACTCCCATGCAACGCTACGAGTCGAAACCCGTTTGACGTAACTTGCATCATTTTCACTCTGTTGGGAGCGTAATTGATGCATGCACTTTTAACGAAGAATTTTTTTATGTATCTGAACATTCACCTTTATTTTTTAGAAGAAAAGATTTAGAAAACGTAAACAAACAATTCAATACCTTTGGTATTGTATTGTTACTCTAAAATGTTTCATGTATTTCCTGATATTAAGAATTCAATAAACTAGGTCATACTTATGTGCTCCGCAAAATAAAAACTCCAACACGATTTACAATATGCAGAACACTCTGTTCAAAAATCCACAGGTTGAGATAATTATTATGAAATATTGTGAGCCAGGACACTGTCTTATTCAAGAAGTAGATGCAATACAAAAGTGTCATTGAAAGGGTACTTAAGAACCAGGAAGTGTACACGCCTTTAGATTTAGTCAAAAAATTGGTCAAAGTAAAGTGTCAAAATCCAAACGCGATCACTCAGGTGCTGCCATCACATTTTCTTAAATCCCAGGCATGCTCGAGACATGTCCAACAGTGCCTTTTCTCAAAGGTCAAATAGCTCGAATTCTGCTAGAATTTCTGTAAACAAGTATGGTACAAGGAGTGTTTAACAGATGGTAATTGTAAAGTTGCCGAAATTATACCAGAGATAACCTTTCAAGGATAGAAGAGGAGAGGCGTCTAAAAGGTAAGGGAAGTTGGGAATCTCGAGGTTCCAAAGTCTGTCAATTGAGTCATAAACTTGCCAGAAGACAAAATAAAAGATGTAGAGCCTCTTATGCAATTGTTGCCAGTTGTCGATGTAAATTACTACCAAGAATTCTACAAAAAGAACTTGTCATGGCTTGCTTCAATGAAGGGTCTTGAAACTGCCAAATATGTTTCAAGTAAACCAGCCACTTACACGAACTCTGTAGTTAATAGCTGTCCCGAAGAGAAAGCTGTCACACATCAAGGAAGGGGAAAAAACGAAAAGCAGAATTATGACATTTAACTGTACCTGTTTCTTAACATTCTTTCGTATTCATTTGTTACTATATTATACAAGAATTTCTTTAAAAGTTTTACTCAGTTTTTACTCACACCTTACAGGTCAATTTTACTGTAGTTACATGTATCGGGCTAAACGCGATTGAACCGGTTTTGACGCATCAGACAAGTTGGCCAACTGTTAAAACCCAATTGACATAACAATATTTTGACAATTTATTGTACTGAAACTGTTAAATATTTTGCTTGGAAATTCTCACCATTCCTTTATAATGCCATGCTTTTCAGCATGCAAGTTTTTCACCGTTTTTAATTTTTACACATTTTCTTATCGCGTTTTTTTCGAAATTCTGTGTCCTTCACTTACGCCAATTCCGCTTCCAGGCGACGATGACTACTTCCTTTAAGTTTCCAGTTTTTAAGTAGATTAAATTTAAAAAAAAAAACAAGTTTTTTTTTAACTCAAAGTTAGGAGCGAAATTAAAACTTAAAACGAACAGAAATTATTCCGTATTATGAAAGGGGCTTTCCCCTCCTGAACGCCCCGCTCTTTCCACTAAAGTTTTTTTTTATTATTTTTAGAAGTAGAACTGTGACAAAGAGTCAAACTTTAGCGTAAAGAGCGAGGCGTTGAGGATGGGACAGCCCCTTTCATATACGGAATAATTTCTGTTCGTTTTAAGTTTTGATGTTGCTCCTTACTTTCAGTTGAAACAACTTATTTTTGTCATTTAATTTCTCATTGTTTTTTTTTTAAGTAATGCTGGAAAATCCAGAACCCCCTTCATAAAAATTCTCTTCCCCTGTGATAAATTCTTCCATGGAAAGATCCTTCCCCGTAACGTCCCCCCTGACCCCCCAAACACCAGACCCCCCCCCCCCGACAACGTCTGTATACTTCCCAATAACCAATACTATATGTAAACATTGGGCAAAGTTCATTACTTGCAGCCCTTCCCCTGGGGACTGTGGGGGATTAAGTCGTCCTTAAAGACATAGTTATTAGGTTTTTCGACTATACTGAACAAAACGACTATCTCAAAATTTCGATCCGACGACTTTGAGAAAAATGAGCGTGGGAGGAGGCCTAGCTGCCCGCCAATTTTTTGGTCACATAAAAAGGGCACTAGAACTTTTAGTTTGTGTTAGAATGAGCCCTTCAGATAGGAGCTTGACACCTCTGCAACCGGATTCTCTGATACGCTGAATCTGATGGTGCGATTTTCATTGAGATTATATTACTTTTAGGGGGTGTGCCTACTTTTTTCGAAAATACGCGAATAATCTCAAACTCGTAACTTTTGATGGGTAATACTAAACTTGATAAGTTTAATAATATAATACTAATAAGCAATTATATATTTAAAATGAGCATTACAATTAGATTTTTTTTTATGTATATATTGGCATCAAAATTCTGTTTTTTAGAGTTTTGGTTATTATTGAGCCGGGTCGCTCCTTACTATAGTTTTTTTTTACCACGAACTGTTTGATATGCGAAGGAGAAATTATAAAAAAAAAAAAAAAAAACAAGAAACCGCAAATTCGTTATAATGGCATTTACAAGTATCAGATAAGCTATTGATCTTAATTTTCTTTATAGAGGAAATGATATTAAAGTTATAGAGGACTTTAGTTACTTATTAAATAAAAAAAGTTTTTTTTTACTCAAAGTAAGGAGCGACATTAAAACTTAAAACGAACAGAAATTATTCCGTATATGAAAGGCTGTCCCCTCCTCATAGCCCCGCTCTTTACGCGAAATTGTGACTCTTTCTCAAAACTCTACTTCTTAAAAAAAAAAACATCATCGGATGATTATGAGAAAAAAGGGGCGGGAGAGGAGGCCTAGTTGCCCTCCATTTTTTTTGGTTACTTAAAAAGGCTAATAGAACTTTTAATTTTATTTGCGAAATTTTTATTAGTAATAAATATATGTAACTTACAAATTAACTTACGTAACGAACTTCTATATTCGTATATTTTTATTACGTATATGAAGGGGTTCCCCCTCGTCAATATCTCGCTCTTTACATTGAAGTTCGAATTTTGTTCCAATGCTTTAAAAATGACCCCTGAATCACAAAGGCTGTTTAATCAGAATAAATAGATCTTTTGAAATTACCAAAAATACTGTAGCGAAAAGAGCGAGGAATTGAGGAGGGGTCAACATCCCTCATATATGTAATAATTTTTGTTCATTTTAATTTTTAATGTTGATCCTTACCTTTAGATGAAAAAATTAGTTTTTTTTATTTAAATCCTCATTGTTTCTTTTAAATAACGCTGGAAAATCCCCTACCCCCTTCATGAAATTTCTCTTCCCTCATGGTAAATTCCTCCATAGAAAGATCCTCTCACTTAACCTCCTTCCCCTGATCCCCCTTCCATCAGAAAAAAATCCCTCCTGAAAACGTCAGTATACTTTACAATAACCAATAAAATATGTAAACAATGGGCAAAGTTTATAACTTGCAGCCCTTCCCTCGGGGACTGATGGGGATTAAGTAGTCCTCAAAGACATAGTTATTAGATTTCCGACTATGCTGAACAAAATGGCTATATCAAAATTTCGACCCAGTAACTTTGGGAAAAACATGAATGTGGAAAGGGGCCTAGTTGCCCTCCAATTTTTTGGTCACTTAAAGCGGGCACTAGAACTTATAATTTTAGTTAAAATGAGACCTCTCACGGCATTCTAGGACCACTGGGTTGATACGATTACCCCTGAAAAAAAATACGCATCGGTGATCTTTCTTCTGGCAAAAAATTCAAATTTCCACATTTCTGCGGGAGCTTGAAACCTCTACAGTAGGGTTCTCTGATACGCTGAATTTGATTGTGCGATTTTCATTAAGATTCTTTGACTTTTAGCCGGTGTTTCCCCCTTTTTAAAAAAAACAAGGCAAATTTTCTCAGGCTCATAAAACTATATTGGTGTCAAAATTCCATTTTTTAGAGTTTCGATTATTATTGAGTCGGGTCGCCCCTTACTACAGTTCGTTACCACGAACTGTTTGATGTGGCACATTGATTTCGAACGGTAAGTGGAACGGAGTAAGCGAATAATACTGGAAATTAAGGGATAATTGTTAATTGAAATTTTTCTAAATAGTAGAAAAAGATGCATCAAATTTTAAAGTGCACCAAATAATTGGTGTAAATGGTAAATTTGGTAAATAATTGGTGTAAAATGGTAAAGGAGGTAAATTTGTTTCTGGCTGTGCAATTTAGGTTAGGTTTATGAAGTTTTATGCAAGTATCAAGTTTGAGTAATCTGTTACTAAATAATTATATGAATTTGTTACGAGTCGACAGAGGATTTAAAAGGTTAGTCTTAAGAGATTATTTAGATATAAATTCTTTGAACAACAAAAGAACCAATACCTTAGGATGGATTAGCCAAATTTCTTTCAGAGAAATTTCTATTGGATAATAGAAAAGGCTCGTGTCAAATCATGAAGCAAGGTTTGGAAATAGCTGGGAAATGTCTTAGCCACGGAGTGATGGGATGAGATCATATGGATTATATGTTGACAACTCCTAATCATCTTAAGAAGATTCTAAATGAACTTACAAATATTGGATTAGGGCGGATGTAGTCAAGATGTTAAAGTAGATTAAGCAGGCCCAGTTTTTTCTTTCAAAGTTGAAGAAAGTACGGAAGAAAACGAATATTAGAATATTGGAAGCTACAGCAATGACAGTGGTTAAGTATTGTTTTGAAACGTGGGTGGTTTGGAAGACGAAAGAGGCTTTGTTAGATGTTTTTCAGAGGAATTTTCTATGGATAATTTTGGGTACCTAAGTGACTGACCGTATTTCAAACATTAATGCACGTCAAATGTGATTCTGTCACGATTTTTAGCGCTAGAATGAGAGAAAAGTTGAGATGGATAAGACAAAATTTGCAGATGAAGGGATATAACGAAGGCTATAATACAGATGAAGGGCTATGTTTTAGGGCTATAATGAGAGAAACGTTGGGAAAGATAAGACAAACTTTGCAGATGAAAGATGACATATTGCCAAAGACTGTTCTTTTAGGCCAACCATCTGGAACCAAACAAAAAGAAAAGGTCATAAGAAGGGATTCAAGGGAAGTTGGCACTTATAGGGAGGATATAAGAGGGGGGCTTGGAATGTATTGGGATGACGGAGGAGCGTGTGCAACTGTGTTCGTCTCAGGGGAATTGGTACTGTAGTTAGAATTGTAAAGTAATAACGGAATTTGTTAGAACACGCGAAAATTTGAATAAGCTTTCTTTGTCAAAAGTGAGATTCCACGACTATTCTTCCGTTTCTAAAAGTTTTGCTTTTGAGTAACTTTAATATTGGTTGAAGTTTGAAAAAAATATTGCATATGATTTCTAAGAAAGCAAAGGCAATCGGTACAAGGATCTCAAACTGCATATTCTCCAAATAGAACCAAGCCAAGAATGTATAAAACCTTAGGTCCGAATTTTTACCCAGCAATAGTGGTCATTCGCAAAAAAAGCAAATCTGTCATTGTTTGGAATCAAGTTCAATCTTGGGCCGTGTGATCAATTTCCATTGCTAACGGATTTTTTACTGTTAGTTTTTATTATTGTCAATTTCTGTAGAATAATAAGAAATCAGTGTATACATTGAAGTAGGTTGCTCTATATGTTCTAAAACTCCATCCTCTCAATTTTTCTTTTTTTTTATTTGAATAATATTTGATGTGTGGTAGCATTGTTGAGCATTAAAAAAAAAACAAAAAACAGTAATATTGACTACAATGAATGCATAAAATTAATAAAGCGAAGTAAGAAGAGCATACCAAAAATAATAACATAAAAATGATTGAAAATACTAATGAAATAATATTTTAGAAGTTTAGGATTTTCATTTGTTAAGAAAGATGTTAAGAGGTGTTAGACTTTCTCCAAGCTAACAGTCTCAAATCGTCTCCAATTTTCTTTTTACTATGATGAGCAGTCAGCTTCAATTTTGAATTTCTATTTCCTGGTTCTCAGGAACTTCTACGTTTAATTACAAACTTCTCAATGCCCCCCATAAGTCCCTTAATTTTCAGCTTTGAATTCTACCTCTAACGATTTAATAATGTTTCAATAAACTGAATTCAGACAATAAAATAAGGTTATTCGAAGAGTTGGATGAACATTAACAGAGTAATCTTCAGACAAAATAAACTGCCGAAACAGTTGAAATTGTTTTGGATACGCTTTACCTTAGCTTTATGTGGGCTGGTAGAAGTAAGACGAGGATGAACCAGGGACACACTTTTTATTGTACAAGAAGACCAACAAGGTCATTTTGGGAATCAAAAATTGTCGAAATTTCCTCCCTAATTAGCAAAGCTAGTAAATGTCGATAGTAAGGTCGATACTAAGGTCGTTGTTCTAATATTATCAAAAATAGCCTGACGGCCAAAATTCAAAACAAATTCCCTGCAGCTCAAAGCTCCTATGGCACTACTACAATTGGCAGCGAAAAGCTGGACGGGCAGGAAGATTGAATTAAATAGTCAGTGGTAACGAATGGTAAGTATGGAGGTCAATATTAACCGAAACTCTAAAAAACGGAACTTTTATGCCAATAGATACATCAAAAGAATCGAATTTTCATGTTGATTTCAAATATATAAGTTTCACTAAGTTTATTCTTACCCATCGAAAAAGGAGAAAAGGAGAAAACGCCCTTTAAAAGCCATAGAATCCTAATGAAAATCACACCAGCAGACTCGACGTATTAGAGAACCCTGGTGTAGAGGTTTCAAGCTCCTATCTGCAAATATGTGGAATTTTATATTTTTTTTTGCCGGAAGAAAGATCACAGATGCTTGTTTATTTTATTTTTTTTCCAGGGGAGATGGTATCGTTCCTATGGTTATCGGGAAAGGGTCATTTGAATGGAAATTAAAAGTTCTATTTGCCTTTTTGATTGAACAAAAAAATTAGAGGCCAACTAGGCCCCCTCTGACGTACCTTTTTTCTCAAAATCGTCTGATTCAGATTTAGAGATAAATATTTTCTTCAGCATAGTTAACAGACCAAATAACTAAGCCTTTGGAGACATCATGACCCCCCACGACCCCGTGGGAACAGGTCTCGAAGTACAGAATTTGTCCATTACTTACGTATAGTATTTGTTATTGGGAAGTATGCACACATTTTTTGGGTAGGGAAAAGGGAATTTTCTGCTGGTGAGATTTTCCATGGGGATAATTTTCCATGAGGAGGAAAGTTTCCAGGGGGTAAATTTTTCTGGGGAAATTTACATTGCGGGAATTTGCTAGAATTCCTATACGAAATTCTTCTTATGTCTTGCTTCCTCATTGCCGACTCAATTTCATGCTTGGAAATATTGAGGATAATTGTCTAATAATTGATTAATGTTAAGGATAAATGTGTTAAGGTAAATTTTCCCCAAAATTGAATTTTCCAGAGAATAAATCCATGAGGACGAGGGATTTTTCCGTGGAGGTATAGTTAGATTTCCTGGCATTATTTGAAAAATACCAGAAATGAAATAAGAAAACAGGTTTCTTCAACTGGAAGTACGGAGCAACGTTAAAACTTAAAACGAACAGAAATTATTATGTATATGAGGTTGATTGCTCCTCCTGCAACATCTTGCTCTTTACGCTAAAGTTTGAATTATCTCCCAATCCTTTAAGAACAACTCCTGAAACACTAAATTTGTTTAACTAGGACATTAAGAATTTTGTTTTTAATAGGGCTAAAAAACTTTAGTATAAAGAGCGAGGTGTTGAGGAAAAGCAGCCGCTTTCATATACGTAATAATTTCCGTTTGTTTTAAGTTTTAATGTTGCTCCTTACTTTAAGTTGAAGAAACTTGTTTTTTTTTAAATTTAATTGAGGTAACAAAACAAGGGTAGTCGAACTCATAAAATAAAAAACTGATAAATAAAATAGTATTAAATCATTATTATTAGTACTTCTGTAATTTTTACATTAATTTTGATTGATATATGTTAAGGAAGCAGTTGGATGTTGAATATTAAGTTATCGGTAGCAGGGTGGATGAGGTTGTACTTATGCTTTCTTTGTTTTTTTAAACCTCTTCTGAAGTTAATGAAGTTAAGTGGATTTATTTGATTATCCCTTCTCCATATCATGCCTAGGCATGTAGGAGGGATGAGACTGTGCTTATTTTTTGTTAATAATCAACTTAAAAAAAGGATGAAAAACTGAAGAACATTCATCAAACCCAGTATTCGTCTGGTTTACTTCAGGTATATGAGACTTGAAAAGTAAAACGTGAGAAATTGAGCATCCTTGCTCACGACATCTATTGTTAATGACAAGAAGGCAGACATATTTTATGTATGCATACCCAGTTTAAAGCTACAATCTGTTTGGTACTGCCAGTAATAGAGTCTTTAATACTAAGATTCTCTAGCCTTAATAGATTCTAGTCTTGATCCTACTTCACGAAGTCCAATTAAAACTGATAAGAAAAAAAAAAGACTACACGTCGAAACTACCTTATTGAAACAGCTGCTGTTTCGGCAGTCAATACGTTGATCAACAAGTTTTAAATGACCATTAATTTATTTACTATTGACCGCCTAAGATTACTTCGAACCCGTTTAAGGAGAATAGCCTTTGTGGGGATAAGTGCCATGCATTTATTTTTGCTAAATTCCTTATGAATAATTTTTTTCTCATCTTATTGAGCCAGAGTCACGCAACTGACCCCTTTTCCAAACCAGATAGCCAGTCAAACAGTTCGTGGCAACGAACTGTAGTAAGGAGCGACCCGGCTCAATAGTAACCAAAACTCTAAAAAATGGAATTTTGATACCAATACCTATATCAAAAGAATCGCATTTTAATGCTGATTTTAAATATATAAGTTTCATCAATTTTAGTCTTACCCATCAAAAGTTACGAGCCTGAGAAAATTTGCGTTATTTTAGAAAATAGGGGGAAACGCCCCCTAGAAGTCTTAGAATCTTAACGAAAATCACACCATCAGATTCAGCGTATCAGAGAACCCTACTGTAGAAGTTTCAAGCTCCTATCTACAAAAATGTGGAATTTTGTATTTTTTGCCAGAAGGCAGATCACGGATGCGTGTGTATTTGTTTTTTTGTTTTTTTTGTTTTTTTTCCCAGGGGTGATTGTATCGACCCAGTTGTCCTAGAATGTTGCAAGAGGGCTCATTCTAACGGAAATGAAAAGTTCTAGTGCCCTTTTTAAGTGATCAAAAAATTGGAGGGCACCTAGGCCCCTCCCACGCTAATTATTTTACCAAAGTCAACGGATCAAAATTCTGAGATAGCCATTTTATTCAGCGTAGTCGAAAAACCTTATAACTATGTCTTTGGTGACGACTTAGTCCCCCACAGTCCCCATGGGAGGGGCAACAAGTTACAAACTTTGACCAATGCTTACATATAGTAATGGTTATTGGGAAGTGTACAGGCGTTTTCAGGAGGATTTTTTTCTTTGGGGAGGGGTTGAGAAGAAGGGGATATGCTGGGGAACTTTCCATCGATAATTTGTCATGGGGGAAGAAAATCTCCATGAAGAGAGCGCAGGATTTACAAGCATTATTTAAAAACACAATGAAAAAATAAATATGAAAAAGTTCTTTCAGCTGGAAGTAAGGAACAGCATTAAAACTTAAAACAAACAGAAACTATTACCCATTTGAGGGGCTCACCTCCTCCTAATACCTCGCTCTTTACGTTAAAGTATTTTTAGTAATTTCAACTATTTATTCTACGGCTTTTGTGATTCTGGGGTCATTCTTAATGAATTGGGACAAAATTTAAGCTTTAGTGTAAAGAGCGAGGATCTGACAAGGGGGCGAACCCTCTCATATATGTAATAAAAATATGAGAATACAAAAGTTCTTTACGTAAGCTAATTTATAAGTTACGTAAATCTTTTACTAATAAAAATATTCGTAAAAAATTAAAAGTTCTAGTTGCCTTTTTAATTGACCAAAAAATCGGAGGGCAACTAGGCTTCCTCCCCCGCTCTTTTTTTCTCAAAATCATTCGATCAAAATTATGAGAAAGCCATTTAGCAAAAAAAAAAAAATTCAAATTTCGTTTTAATTATTCCTCTGCGGAGAGCCAAAATCAAAACATGCATTGATTCAAAAACGTTCGGAAATTAAATAAAAAAAACAAGTTTTTTTAACTGAAAGTAAGGAGCGACATTAAAACTTAAAACGAACAGAAATTACTTCGTATATGAAAGAGGCTGCTTCCTCATCAACGCCCCGCTCTTTACGCTAAAGTTTTTTACTGTTTTAAAAAGAAGAATTGAGAGACAGAGTCAAACTTTAGCGTAAAGAGCGGGGCGTTGATGAGGAAGCAGCCTCTTTCATATACGAAGTAATTTCTGTTCGTTTTAAGTTTTAATGTCGCTCCTTACTTTCAGTTAAAAAAATTTGTTTTTTTTATTTAATGACACCAAGACTCGAATCTCTGTCCTCAGGGTGGTAGCCAGGATTTTTTCGGGGGTTGTTTTACACAGTGATTTTCTTTTGGAGGCAGGGAAAATCATAAAAACTTTGTTTATATCCATTTTTGTTTCGTTTTTACAAGTCAGAAAAACATTTCAGGGTAGGGCGCTCAAAGTGCTAACCCCCACCCTTGAATACGGCATCGCCTGTCCTCAAGGACAAAATAATTCAAATATAGTGTGCTAACCCCTCGTGTTTCTCTCTTAATACTGGGAACATTTCTGAATAAAACAGTTTCAGGAAATAATTAAAATAAAATAAAATCATGGAGATTTTCAGAGATGATTGTCAAGTGAAAAAAGTCTTTGTTTCTTGGAAATTCATTTGTTCACTTAATTTTATTTAAATGTTTTCAAATCCGTAATTATATGTAGTTAGAAGATTCCACTAGATATGATTAAGAAGCAATTAATAAAATTCAGCTCAGGAAAAGAAAATTTTTGTCATATCCTTATGAATATGAACCAGAACATGTCACATCAAACAGTTTGCGAAAACGAACTATAAGTAAGGAGTGACCCGGACCAACAGTAGCCGAAGTTCTTGGAACTCTGATTGATGCATCAATAGAATTGACAAAATTTGGCTAATTCCGATATATATATATATATATATATATATATATATATATATATATATATATATATATATATATATATATATATATATATATATATATATATATATATATATATATATATATATATGAGTTTAATATTAAGCTTAATTAATTTTATTAAGTTTAATATTACTCTTCAAAACCTGAGACTGAGGAAATTTGACTCATTTGCGAAAAATAGGGGAAACATCCCCAAAAGGTCAAATGTTGTTGATACGATTCAGATCCATCATATTGAGCATACCAGAGAACTCTACAGTACAGGTTCTATGCACCTATCTACAAATATTTAAGATTTGTATTTTGACCAAAAGAAATATTACGGGCACGTGTTCCCCTCACTCTCAGGGGTGATTGAATCGAAAAACAGTCCTAGAAGATCGGTAGAGGGTTCATTCGAAAGAAACCCAAAGTTTTAGTACCTTTAAAGTGACAAAAAGATTGAGGGGCAACTATACCACCTCCCACACCCCCTTATCCCCAAATACATCCAATAAAATTTCGAGATAGCAAATTGATTAATCGTAGTTGTAAGGTCCAGTAGCTATGCCTCTGGGATGAAATAGCTCCAACAGCTCTTGGGGGAATGGCTATAATTTATACAGTTTACCCATTGTTTGCAGTATTTTGCATATCCATTTTCTGTAAAGGGGAGGGATTTTCATGGGTGGGGATTATCTACTGAGAGGGAATTTTCCGGTGGGAATTTCCAAGATTGTGATTTTAACTGGGGGAAGGGGGATTTCCTGCATGGCATGATTTAAAGAACGGCCAGAAATTAAATATAATAGAAGATTTTTTTTCATCTGAAAGTAGGAAGCAATATTAAAAATTACAACGAACATAAATTATCCCGTATATAAGGGGAGTTAGCCCCTCCTCATTCCCTCACTCTTTTCGCCAAAGTTTAAGAACGACATCTTAAACAAGCGCCGTTGAATTTGAATGAGAAATATTTTAAAGAACTTTAAGACTCTAGCAAAATTAGAGAGGGACGAGGAAAGGGCAGCTCAAAAAGGGAACAATCTATGCTTGTTTAAAGTCATTCTTTACTTTCAGTTGAAAAAAACTTGCTTTTTCTCAATTAATTAAAATAAAGTGTAATATTGGCACATTTTTAAAGATAAAAAAATACGTTAAAATCCATAAAGGAAAATTGTAGTAATTTAATGGAAATTGTACCGAAGCTTAAGGGTCTTAGTGTACTTTAGGGTCTTGTCCAAATTATTAATTAAAAAGCCATGTGACAGCCTGAATGCCCAGGGCTAAGGTAAGCTTAAACACCATTATCGCTATAGGCCTACTCGATATCATCTGGATGACTGGAGATATACTATGCAATTGCAATAAATTCTTCTAGCTACAGCTGAGTATTGAATAACTACTTCTTATGGCCTTATGTGAAGAGAAAAACAAAACAAAACCCTTTCGAATGAAAGAGAATATTGACACTAAAACTTAGAACGAACAAAAATTGTCCTGTCCATGAGGGATACGATCTCCCCTTAAAATCTCTATTCTGTACACAAAGTGCAAGTGCTTTTCTGACAGCAGTTTACAGCACAACAAATCTAGCCAATTTTAATTAAAAGTAAAGCCCCGAGTACAAATTTCTTCGTAGTAAATCCCCCCAGGCAGAAACTTCTCTCCAGCCACCCCAAAATATGTCTGTATACTTCCCAATATCAAATACTATATGTAAACAATGGGTAAATTTCGTAACTTACATCCCTTTCCCCAGGTCCTTTGGGGAGTCATGTTATCCCCAAAGGCATATTTATTGGACCTTTCAACCATGTTGAACAAAATGGCTATTTCCAAATTTTGATCAGACGACTTTGGGGAAAAGAGGCGTGGGACGGAGGCTAGCTGCACTCAATTATTTTGGTTGCTTAAAAATTGGCACTAGAACTTTGGATTTCTGATCAAGTGAGATCTTTCCCAATTTTCTAGGATGAGTGGTTCGATACCATCACCCTGCAGAAAAAAGTCAAATAGCCACGCCTCCGTGATTTCCTCTGGCAAAAAAAAATGCAAAATTCCAGATTTTATATAAGGAGCTTGAAATCTCTACAGTAGAATTCTCTAATATGCTGAATCTGGTGGTGTGGTTTTCATTGAGATCAGTTGATGTTTTGGGGGCGTTTTCCTGCTTTTATAAAATCGGACTATTTTTTTCAGACCTGTATCTTTTGATGGTTAACACTAAATTTAGTGAAATTTGTATTTCTATTTGGAATCATTATTAAATTCTTATTCTTTGATTTATGTATTGTTGTCAAAACTTTGTATTTTAGAGTTTTCGTTACTATTGAGCCATGTCGCTTCTTACTTACAGTTGGTTACCACGAACTGTTAGATTTAAATGAAGAAATGATATCACATGCAAAAAAAAACTTTGAAAAAAACACTTGTAATACAAAGAGTTGGATATTGTCCAAGGTATGTATAAGGTTGATTTACTATGGGTACAGCCCATTTTTGGAGTATGGACATTCATTGTAATGTATCTGCAGAGATGTTACATAAAAGAAATGTTATATCAGCCTATTATCATCGCATTCCTTATGGCAAATTAGGGTTGGGGGCATATAAAGGCACTATTGAATTTTTGAGTGGCATAATTTCAAAAATATGACCAAAATAAATTTGTTTTTGTCAGAAACATGTCACATTCAAGCGGTTCTCTAACGACAATTTCACAACTGTTTTGATGACTAAAAGGAATTTTCGTTGTGAAATTGTGGAACTCTTTCCTTGGCACGCTTTTGAATGGATTGGAAGTTATCTCAGCCTATTACCTGAAGCCTATTTTTATGTATGGAACCTGGAGGCAATTGATTACTACATAGACCTTACAGTAATCATGTTTCATTAAAAGGTAACAATTTCATACTCAGTTACCTTCAAAATCGATTTAGGTACTTAGTAACCCCTTTCTGTCTCACGGCGGGAAGATTGAGCTGGAGCAGTACTGCAGTAATTCAAGGATGCGCAATCATTCATTCAAGGATATGGTCCAATTAGGCCAAACACTGCTCAGTGCCGTTTGGTTCAGCCAAATTACATACTGGATTTTCTTTTATCCGTTTATATTATTTACAATTTTTATCCCTCATGATAGAAATTAGGATAGAATTTATTTAAGTTAGAAAGGACGTCAAAAGACTTAGGAATGTTGCGGCCGTTGTTTACTGAAATTTATTCAATTAAATAAAAGGAATTCCCGGCAAGAGAGAAAAAAATTCTTGAAGTCATCATAGAAAGCCAACGGTAAATTAACGGTAAAACAGCTGGCTCTCTCAGTAAATTTACTTTTTCTATGGTTTTCCGGTAGGAATTTCAAATTTTCAATCGCCCACTCAAAACTTTCAAAATACATATTATTATTGTTAGCCCAATCTAGGGCAATGTAAACAGTCCAAAAGATTGGACAGGTCTAATAGTTGTAGCTCAGACAAAAAGAGACACCTTTCTCTGCACCATAATTACATCCGGAAAAAAGTTAAGAGAAAAGTATTCGATTTGGCCTTCAACAATAAAAAGAAATTATTTGGTGTGTTATGGAATCTACTTCCAAAATTCCCTTGGGGCTTATCTTTAATCCGTCTCTTGACACTCTATGATGATTCTCATCGTACTGATTCAATGGCCAACCTGTCGGTCGAGAAAAGGGCATCATAGGGGGTATATTCTGCAGTGCTGAACTCTCATGTCCGGTCATATGAGCGAAAGTGTAGCTTTATAGTTGTAGTAACGATTACAAGACACTTATATATGGCTACATCACTTTACACTCCAAACCTCCTGGCTTTATAGAAGGACCAGCAGCTTTTATTGACAGCCTTTATATTCCACCTTTATCTCCTAACCATCCATCTGTGATGCTCCTCACTTCAAGTGTTACCAAGACCTCTAGCTCTGCATTACCTCAACGTTAGAGTTAATTCATGGACATTGCAGCCAAAACCATGCAGTGTTGCCTTTATTGGCCTTATATGGACGGGCTGCCATCCCCTACTATTAATGGTAAGATTATATTAGTGTCTTATTGAAAAGGGAAGTTTGCTTACCAGCTAGATTATTTTTTAATTGAAATGTTTTGAAAGTAAATTGGTTAACAAAGGGCTTAATGGTCAACTGCCTGCAATTGTTGTTTTGTAATGGATCTTAGGTGAAATACTAGGAGCAGCTTAGAATAACAGGAGTGGCCCCTCCCCTTATGAGGTTAATTTCTATTTGTTTTATCCGGAAATTAAAACCTAAATGTCCCATCTAAAACAAACAAAGCATTCAATTTAAAGAGGCTAAGACAAAAAAAAATTTTTTTGGTTCTGACGAAAATCCTGTCACCATTTCTGTTTACAGACACCATTTAGCCATTGTTTCCCATTCATAGAACGAAAAAAGCAGTCTTTTCGATTTCCGAAAAGAAACCTTCCTATTATCACTTTTTTGTGGAGAATTGATTGACGGATCGAACAGTCCAAATTAACTGAAAGCGAGACAATGCTTTAGGTTTGATAAAAGAAATGATTCTTCTTGCTATAGATATTTGTTCCATCGAACTAGAAGAAACATTTAAATTCGCACAAATTACAATAGAAAATAAATATGAAGTTACAAAAAGAATGAAGTTTTTCGTTCCCCTTCAATATGCTAAGAACAAAAAAATATACAAAGAGTAACCAAAATAACACGGAGCAAAATATGAAAAGATAGGGGTTATCCACTCTTTGTCATCTGGTTTACACCTCTGATCACCAATGCTTAGAGATAAGACTAGAAAATATCAATTTTAACAAAAATAAGTCACTATCTCTTAAAAGCATTTCTTTGGTATGACACTATATATTGGGGGGGGGGCTGATCTTGAAAAATATTTGATCTTGAGAAACAGTGAATTTTAAGAAGCATTTTCTGGAAGTTTCCAATTTGACATTTTTATATATGTCAACATTTTTATATACATTTTTATACATATGTCACTTGATTTAAAAGTAGTTCTACAAAATAAATGGAATCCTTGTAAACATCACACTAAAAGAAAAAATACTTAGAAAATAGCGAAAGGTGAGAGTAAATTTGCTTGAATTAAAAAAAGAAGTCAGATGTTAGAGGAGGTTACCACTTTTCAATCGCAATAAGAGATATTAGGGCTCCAGTTGGCTTGCTCTGAGTGTATAAGATGCTTTGAACGCATATAAGCTGTTTTTAGGGAGAGACTCGGAACGTAATCTTTCTCTAATGTTGAAGTTTAGAAAAAAAAAACAGTGTTCAATTAGCAGAAGAAATAAATACGCAGTAGTCCAAATATGTTAACAAGAAAGGAATTCTAAACTTATTTTTCCTAGACACAAGAATGTCCCAAAATCTCAAGATTGTCTTGACTTTATTTGCCTGATTTTTGAAATTTAGGAGTGAAAAAGTTGATGATCTTTCGCAGTTGTCTTAAATATTAATAACTATGGGGGAAGGGATTCTCATCTCCTGACCGTTCTGCCTCTGTTTTTTTACTCAATGTATTTTATTTCTCATTATATGTTTCGTACATCATTGAAATCATAGAAACTCTCCCCCCCCCTTCCCTACATAAGCAATCATGAAAATATATCCAAGATTTAGGCAGTCATTAATTCATTACTGTTGTTGCCGAAAGTTTAACTTTCACCGTAACCTTGCGGCACACCTATTGAGAGCTATCTAAAAACTATAATTGCTTGTTTTGTAAACCTAGAGAGCTATCTAAAAACTATAATTGCTCGTTTCGTAAGCCCTCAAGTTGCGAAATTCTCGTACTCTTTATATCCCTTTTCCAGCCTGAAATATCTATCAGATTTTCCTTGTAAATTAACATACCGGCAGCATCTTCCCTTTATTTTTATACAGGAAGCAAGACTGAATTTTCCATAATATTGAATAGGTTAAGTTAACGGTTAAATTGAACAAGTGAACTTTTTGCTTTAATTAAAGCTATCTTATTAACAAAACTAGGGGAAAATTGGAGACCGCTATTTTCATTTGCTTTATCCTTGAAATTCCAAAGCCTAAACAAAATTCTTAATTAGAATCTCCTATCCAGCTACAGTTTACGTGCCCTTGGGCTTTGCATTGCTATTCACTTGAAGTTCAAATTTTCACAAAGAAAACAATTTCTTCAATGGAATCATATCAATTTTCGTGTAAAAAAACCAGTAGTTTCCTAGGAGAGCTCCTCAATATAAATTAACGTGGGAAGATTTCATTTTCTCATCGAGAAAACTAACCTTGAACTTTTAGATTCCCATAAATTTAACTCTAAATCAATTCCCAGTCTAAATTCTCAAGGACTTTCCAGAATTTTCTCATCAAAAATGAAATATTTGTTGGAATTTCTAATTTGAAAGTTTGATCAGGTACGGACTCAAGACAATATCTAAAGAGGAGCACTGTGGCCGAATAGATAAGTGACCAAAACTTAAAATAGTAAAAAAATGGCCCAAGATTATGTAACGGAAATTGTGAAATCTCATTGAGTCTATGTCCAAGAAACACCAGGATTGGTATGAGTTTAGGTTTGGTATTCAAATAGACCAAAGAAGAGTGGATACAATAAATGAAAAATATATAGAATAAGTAAATAGTAGAAATAAACACAAATAGACTAACAAAGCCCTGGTTTTGAATAAAAGTGAGGTATACATAGAACGCTGGCATAGAGGGCATACTATATATATATATATATATATATATATATATATATATATATATATATATATATATATATATATATATATATATATATATATATATATATATATATATATATATATATATATATATATACTAGCTGTATATACATTCGTTTTTTAGTTTTGTTTTTCTCCTTTATTTTTTTCCTTTTTTCTTTTTTTTTCTTTTTTAGTTTATTTAGATTTTTAGATTTCTTAGTTTTTTTATTAGTTTTTAGTTTTTTTGTAGTTTTTACCATTTTTTTAGTTTTTTTAGTTTTTTTTTTACTTATGTCCTGGTCGTCATTTATACTCCCTGTGTCCCGGTCGTCATTTGTGTCTCCGTGCTTTGTTGATTGCTAATTTATATTATATATATATTGATATTTTTTATATTTATTAATATTTTTTTAGTTTTCTTTTTCTCTTATTTTTCAGTTTTTTCCTTTTTTTTAGTTTTTTTTTTTTAGTTTTTAGTTTTTTTTTGTTTTTTACCTTTTTTTAGTTTTTTTTAGTTTTTTTAGTTTTTTAGCTTTTTTAGTTTTTAATTCAGACGTCATATGCGGACAAACACGACGTCACTCGACACACAGACAGACAGACATAACCCACAAACAACTTATTTTTATATATATTTATTCATATTTTTTTAGTTTTCTTTTTCTCTTTTATCTTTCAGTTTTTTCCTTTTTTTTAGTTTTTTTCTTTTTTAGTTTTTAGTTTTTTTTAGTTTTTTACCTTTTTTTTAGTTTTTTTTAGTTTTTTTAGTTTTTTAGCTTTTTTAGTTTTTTTATTAGTTTTTATTTTTTTTGTAGTTTTGCCTTTTTTATTTTTTTCAGTTTTTTTTTAGTTATTAGATTTTTACCTTTTTTTAGTTTTTTTTTAGTTTTTTAGCTTTTTTAGTTTTTTTTTCTTTTTAGTTTTTTTTGTAGTTTTTACCTTTTTTAGTTTTTTTCTTCTTTTGTATTAGTGTGAAATAATTCAGACGTCATATGCGAACAAACATGACGTCACCTGATCCATCCACAGATCCACACACAGACAACTTATTTTTATATATATAGATATATATATGTATATATATATATATATGTATATATATATACATATATATATATATATATATATATATATATATATATATATATATATATATATATATATATATATATATATATATATATATATATATATATATATATGCTACTACTAACGCTGCTAACAACTTACTGCAGCAACTAGATACCTAAGGCCAACACGGCTTCTCAAGCTTCTCTTCCATCCCAATTTACTCAAAGCGTTGATATCTACAGACTCCTAAGGAGTGCCAAGTTCCTAAAAAATTTTTTTTGAATCTTAGAATCTTGAATCCTAGACTTTCATGGATCCTAGATGGATGACCTAAAAAATGTCTCTTTGGCAGTCTGTCATCCCGCATCTTCTGAACGTGGCATAGCCATTTCAATTTTTTCCTCATTATAGCCTTGAATACGGGATAGAATCATAATTTTCACACAATTTACCGTTTTAAATACAATCAAACGGGGACCCGAAAGTACCCGCTGACAATTTCTTTGGAAAACATCTAACACATCTTCCTTCACCTTCCAAAGCATCCAAGTTTTGAGACCACTTTTGACCAATGCAATCACTGCAGCTGCCAAATTCTAATCTTGGTTCACAGACCTATATTCCTATTCTTCCAATTTTTTCCAACTGTGAAAAAACACCCTATTCCTTGGATATTCTACTTATAACATCCTTCCTGTACTGCCCAAATTTTCATTATTCAATATTACCTTTTCGCCTTCATTTATTCCTAGTCTGAGAAGCTTCGTCTTCATACCGTTAATTTTCAAACCTATTCTTTCACCCTGAAGTCTCAAATCCTCCTAAAAATAATTTATTTTACTAACGCTCTCACTTAGGATACTGAAATCATCACATAATCTACGTCTTGGGGCGTTTTAATTTCTCATTGATTCCATGCTTTCTCATAGCCTTTGCCGTGTTCCTTAGGACAAGTCCATCAAAAGGATCCATATTTTCTCTCTCTTTCGTCTCTTTCTCTCTCTCTCCCTCTTTATGTTTTTTCTTTAATTCCATATCTCGTAAAATAGCGAAAAGGTTATAAAAATAAACATGTTTAAAGACATAATACCTAATAAAATTCGTTTTACTACCGGAACTACTAACTTACCACTGTTTCCACCGTTTTCTTCGTTGCTTAGTATTTGCTGCTAACTGGGAAATATTTTTTACTGCAACAGTATATCTTTTCTTATAACTTGTTTCTCCCAGCCCAAGTAGAGAATAACAGCAATTTAACTTTATTTAAAAGGCTCTAATGAAAGTTTCCTTTCTGCTGTTTCGATAAAAAAAAACTTCTAGTCATTTTTTATGTATAAGAATCTGCTATGGAAGCTGTGCCAATTGGGATCCTTTTCAAACTCTTATCACAAAGATCCTTTTTGGATCCAAAGTCAACCAGAACTTTTATCAGACAACAAAGAGGTCTTAAGAACCAACTTTAAAACGGCTCCTGAATCTTATAAAACAACTCGTGGTAAGGAACTGTAAGCACGGAGCGACTTGGCCCAATAGTAACCAAAACTTTGACAAAAGTAATTTAGATAACAATTAATGCATCAGAAAAAATGGATTTTTATTCAGATCCCAAATATTTAAACCCATTAAGCTTAATATGAAAAAATGTCTCTGATTTTCAAAAAAAGGGGGAAAGACGCCCCAATATTCAAGTAGACTTATTGAAAACACACTCTCAGATTCAACGTATTTGGGAACCCTAATGTAGAGGCATCAGATCTCGAATATGCAAACCCATTAAGCTTAATATGATCCATCAAAAGCCATGAGCCTGAAAAAATGTCCCTGATTTTCAAAAAAAGGGGGAAACACGCCCAAAAATTCAAGTAAACTTATTGAAAACACAGTCTCAGATTCTGCGTATTAGGGAACCCTAATGTAAATGTATCAGGTTTCTATCAACTAAAATGAGGAATTGTGCTTATTTTGCCGGAAGAAAGATTACGGGCGCGTGTTTATTTATTTTTTCCAGGGATTATCACATCGAACCTATCGGTTCTAAGGGATCAGAAGACTATTCAGTCCATTCATCTGTTTGTACCCATTTGGTTTAGCATTGGTAAAAGATTCAATAAATATGCCTCTGAGGATAAGATACCCCCCAAAGCCCCTAGAGAAAAGGCTGTAGGTTATGCAATTTCCTCATTGTTTACAAGTGGTATTTGTTAGTGGGAATTAATGCAGGTTTTAGGGAGGGGGATTTCCTAAGGGAAGAAATTTCCCTGGGGAGGAAAGATCTGGGAGAGTTCTCCAGGGACATTTTTATGTGGAAGGGGAAATCTTCTGGAACGACTTGAAAAACGGTTAGAAATTAAACGCGAAAAAACTATTTTTTTCAACTTAAAGTAAGGATCAAAATTAAAACTTATGTACACCTTTTTCTACTCCTTTCTGGTGATGTCTGGGTTTACACTGATAAACATGTAACATTAGTATGCGTGCATTGGTAAGCGTCTAGCCGAATCTTTCAGAGCTATGGGTTCACGTGGAAGGAGATAGAAGAAGAGTGTCTTTACTATAAACTATTTATTTATTCTACAGAGTATATGTACATGGTTTGAAAACAAACACAGGAGAAGAACTCTACAGAAATATTGAACGAGAGGAACTGCTTTAAACACTTTAGAAATTCGTATATAAATGATTTCCAAGGTCCCTTAGAAACACTTTCTACTATACTAAAACTGCCCAGGATCCACTTTCTGGTATTATAAATCTAGTTTTTCTGATTCCCATTTCCACAAGACAAAGCATCGTAAATCTTGTAAGCCCGTGTTTTACTTAGGGTTCTAGAATCCAATAAACATTGCAAGATAACGTTGACCCACATTGCATCGAAATCAGGTTGCTTGTTTTCTGTTCCAAGATTTGCATTCAAAAGTTTACTCTTAAAACGAACAGAAATCATCCCCTATGTAAGGAGGCCTGCCCCTTCATCATCCCTCACCCTTTATGCTAAGTTTGACTTTTTGTCCCAATTCTCTAAGAACTACTCCTTTGAAACATGAACCGTTGAATTCGAATGAGAAATATCTTTAAAGAACTTTAAGACCTTTTTGATGATAGTACTCTTATCTTAAATGTTTTAAATTTAGTTCTTTAATTTAATCCCGCGTTTCTCAAACTCACATTCAACTATCTGAAGTTTATTTAACCAATGATTTTTTACGAATTTTTTATTTATGTCCAAGAGAGAGAGAGAGAGAGAGGGGGGAGAAGGAGAGAGAGAGAGAGAAAAAGAAAGAGAGAGAGGGATGGTCATTGATAAGTGTTTATTAATTTCTTTTTATTTTATTGTTGTTTTTTTGGCCACTTGCAGTCTAATCAAACCAATTGTCCCAAAATATTGGAGGAGCACTAATTAAATTAAAAATTAAAGTTTGTGTGGGCTTTTCAGGCCACGAAAGAGACCAAGCCACAGCAAAGAGGTGTTTTCTGCCATTTTTTGTCGTAAAACAGCGATTTTGGTCTGAAGACTGTGAAAATGTAATTGAGCAAAAATTCTGAGATAGTCAACCGATTTGAAGTACATATATTCACCTTCTAAGTCTTAGGAGCCTCAACACCGTACGCTGGTGCATTTATTCCCAAGGATGCATGCAGCCTGTACAAATAAATGATTAATATAAACATTTTTTTGAAATCTTCGTTTAACCGGTTTTATTTATTTTAGGCTTCATAAAAACAGGCATAGTTGTGTATATTCGTATATAAGCTATTGGGAAAGACGGTCAGTTCCCTTTCTTTGCATGAAGGGGGGGGGGACGTTCCTTGTCATAAAAAAACAACTTTCAATGCTCAAATTTTGTAACTTTAGTGAGCTTTCAGGTAAATACATAATGAAAGGGGCGGTGTTGGAATGTTAAGAATTTAAAACTGGTAAGACCTACCATCAGCAAATGAAACACGAGAATCTAAAGAGGGTGAACCACAGATAAGGGCACAGGAAATATAAAATGATTCAGAAGAGAGCAATGAAACGGTATCTTATTTTTAACTGCGAAATGTGGCTCACCTATATGGATTAGAAACAGTACTGATATTAGAATTGGCTCTTGAGGGACCCCGCGTTCCACTTTTGAGGGTTTATGGAAAAATGGACTAACAAATTTTATTCCAACAGACATGAAATATTTAATCCAAAGAAATACACCACCCCTTCTGCTAAATTGAAAAAGGTTAAAGGGAATAAAACTATGAATATTTTTTTTAAACACTATTTAGTTTAAAAACCAAATAAATCTTTTTTTCCAAATCTAACTTTTCTATGTGATGTTGTAGAAAAGTTAAGGCTTAGTGTACAGATTAAGGGATTGAAAAAGAGTAGGTAGTAGCTAAATAAATGCAGGTAGATAGCGGGTAGTAGCTCCTCTCAAGCCCTCTATCCTCCCGCTAGGGCTAAGCTTTTCTCAATGCTTCAAAAGCAAATTCTTTAATTTCAGAGCATTGTCATGAAAGACTTAATTGTTTTTATCCCATAGCCTCCAGAATACCTTCAAGGTTTTTATTCACATTTGTTTTAGATTTTCTTTCTTTCTTTCGTTTTTTAAGTAAGAATAATTGGAAATGCAATTGGCAAGTATACCATTCGTTTACGTTTGTGAATCACCGGTTATCAAGGACCCTTTCAGTCTCACCCTGAATCTGGATGAGAAAGGTGTAAAGGTGTTTCTTTAGTCTTTAGGCTAGTTTTTTGTTTTTTTGGTTGTCAGAGACTCTTGTGGCAGAAATTAATGATTTCACTGTATGAAATAGGACCGTTGTAAATTATTAGAAATCAAAATTAACCATATACTAAACTAGCTACTACGCACCAACATTTTCTTACAGCCACTCCTACCAGCAGAAAAACTTCTAGCGTAAAAAAATCCCAAGACTCGTATCTCGTTTTGTTTTTCGTTTTATTTTCTGCTGAGATGGCACTAGAATATATGGCCATAGATATCTGTTTTCTTTAAAGTCCCATTTCGTTGAATTCCTACGATTATTTGTCTGACAAAGAGGCAATTTAGTTGTTGTGAATGTCTTTAAACGGGCTATAGCAGGCCATTGCTATGTAAATATTCGAAATAATATGATAAGTCTATGCAAAAAAATCTGTTTTTTTTAGCCTCAAGGCTTACCTGATTTTCCATTCTTCGATCAATGCTGTTACTGAAAAGTTCCGGAAAAATTTTATCCCATTGCTCTGGAACCCCTTAATAATCCTTGATATGTGTCCTGAATTCAAAGTTACTCCCCCGATCCTTTTTTTAGTTTACGGTGGATGCTTGCAATAATCATACCCACTTTTTTTTTATCTTTGGTCACTTTATTTCGCCCACTTGTGATATTCATTCATGATCTATTTCATCTTTAACCAAGTGTTTTGCACTATCCTTTCTTTAAATGTAAATATTTCATTTTGAAATTTGGATAAGTTAATTTCACACTGAATTTAATTGTTTTTTTTTTTTTTTTTTTTTTTTACAGTATTTGACTTCGAATACGAATTCGGCATTTTTTTTTTCTTTTAGCCTGTGATATCGTTTTATTCCCCGCACTTTATGTTTCTGTTTCACCATTAATCGCTTAAAGTTCATTTTAGTTCTTAGACTGGTAATTTTTTTCTTGCATTAAATTTTTCTTTTACCTTTGTCTAGCTATATTAATTTGTTTCTTTTTTTATTTTATTTTTGGACATATGAAGTGAATTCGGCTCTATTTAAGCTTATTATAGAATTTTGAAAACAAATATTGTCTTAACTTATTTCTTTTTTTGTCAGCCTAACCCCCAAAGAAAAATTGAACCGTAGTTCATTCTTACATTACAGCACGAATATCTGAACTAATCTAGCGGACAGGGTTACACAAATAAAAATAAGTAAATAGGAAAATTTTTATGTAGCAGGGAATTTTCATGGAAGTGTGCACTGTACATAGACTAACATAGGCATTAAGAAATGATATTTGGGGGGGGGGCTAATCACCAAAACATAAAAAAATACGAAGTATATGAAGACTTTAGAATTATATTGCTAAAATATGATAGACCATGGTTTTAAGTTTATGTTTCTTGATGTCCATTTCTGCACAGTTGCTCTGAAGATAATAAGTTGATAACTTAAGGTCTGATAAAGTGATATCTAGAATATAAATTACCAAAGGTTTTTCGAATTTATTGGCAGGGGGGATGAAGCACTATGTTACGTTATAGCGTGCTTTTAAAAACATTAATTTTGTAGAGGGGTACATAATTTCTTCCTCCGTATTATGATTAAAAAATTGCTTATCCAAGAATAAGAGTATCACCCAGGTTCAATAAACGATCCTTCCTAAACTATTCTTCCTCCGTATTATGATTAAGCAAGTGCGTATCCAAGAAGGGGAATATCACCCAGGTTAAATAAATGATCCGAAGTAATGCACTCTGTTTTCGACAATTAATGACTATGCGCGTTATTTATTTATTTTTTATTTTTAATTGTTTGTAATTTCTGTTTATCTTACATTTTCTGTTGAGTACAAGGCTAGATGGCAACCAGTCTAAAATTGCAGCAAAATAATTTTTTGTCATATATCTTGTTGGAAAATAAAAGCAAGGGTAAAGTCAGTTACGAAGTCGTCTAGCTGAAAGCTTTACCTTCCCTTTAAAGAACTCTCTAGGGCAGACCTACTCTAAGAAGAATCAAGTAACATAATAACGCCATTTCCTTGTCGTGGAAATTCTGGTCACATGATATTATTCCATTGGATGTAGTAATATTGCAGATAAAAGAGCAGTTTCTTGGAATGATCACATCAACGATATCGTCCCTTTACTCCAAAACAAATAATGAATGCCATGCTTTAACATAGATGCATTAAGAATGATAAATGCTGAATAAGAGTTACTAGTTCCACTGACGCTACAACGCTACCCGAGCTAGAAAGAATTACAAAAAGCTTAGACTAGCTCAATTTTAATTGATGACAATTTGAGTTTGAATAAACAATCAAACAAAGCACAAGTGCAAGTAAAAGAGCAAAATGTCTTTCTCTTATGGTCAATTGGCAAAGTTAAGCCTTTCTTTAAGGCCAATATAAATCAAAGGTAGAAACTAAAGATAAAGAATATAAATGCCACTAACATATATTTTTGTGTGTGTAATTACGTTTTAAATTATGCTTTGTAACCTTAGACAACGCTGATATGTTTTTGTTTGTTTTGTTCTTTCTGACACAAAATTACTCCTTTTTTATGTGTTTCCTATAGTAGGCCTATCCCAGAAAAAACTAGCATGACAAACAGCAGCAGCTCTTAAAAGAGATCACAAGGAGGTAAGCAGCTTAAAGTTTACAAAAAGGTGTTTCATTATTGGGGTTGGGGATTAAGCTCGTAGCGTTTTTGTTTTCTTTGTTTTACAAAAAATTCTGTAAGGCTTGACAAAGTGTAGGTCTATTGTATTTATTCGATAAAATTCTTTTCGTCCTAAAAAACAGTATTAATTGATTTTTTGAATTAGTTTAATTCTAATTACTTTTAAGCTAAGAAACACAATATCCAGGAGATGAAAACCAACATTTTCAGCACCTGCTTTTTTGGCACTTTTCATTGGGGCTAAAAAGTTGCTGGAGTAGCCAGATACATTTGCAACGTATACGGAGAAATCCGTATATGAAGGATGCTGCGCCCTCCCTAACACCCCACTCTTTACGCTAAACTCTTATAATGGTATGTAGAAAGCGTTTATAAATGTGATACATTCAGCTAACATTTAATTCAAAATATTTTGTTTACAGATGACCTTTAAAATTTTTGAGCCGAATTTTTTTTTGTTTTAAGTAAATGCAGATCAATGACCTTTACCGCCCCTGAAGTATTGGCAAAAATACTTTTTATCTCATTCTATTTACCTTTGTGCTCGATCAGTCGTTCTTAAGGCGAAGGGTACAAAAGGTCAAATTTTAGCGTAAAGATATGGGGCCTTAAGGAGGGAACAGCCTCCTCACATACTGACTAATTTCTGTTCTTTTTAAGTTTTAATGTCACCACCTACTTTCATTAAAAAAACTCTTTTTTTGTAATGTCATACCAAAAGCTCCCCTAAATGTGAGGAGGGAAGTTAAGTACTTACATGTGCTTGAAGCGGACCAGGTGTTTTCACCTCACCCGGCATCAGAACAAAGCTTCTCTTCTGAATGAGGGTATCCTATGATGGCCGGCCCTATCCCCATCTCGGCGAATTTCGCTATTGCTTATCACATTTGTGGTTGAATATGCAGAAACCTCTGGCAGGCTCCACATCTTGTCCCACAAGCCACCACAAATTTCTAAGTTGCCCTCCTTGTCTTCTACATATTATTGAGAAGGGCTCAACGAGAAATATCTGTTAAGTGAGGCGTTCATTCAGGCGACGCAAAACGTGTCCAAGCCAGCGGAGCTTGATGACGCCTGAGATTCTGTGGATGTTGAAACAATGTTGGTGGATAACTACTGACGCCATTCATTTATGCCATTCAGATGGTACGGGAGAATTCCTTAACCGTAAGCTCCCTAGACTCATAACAACTTTTTCGCGTTAACATTCGACTGCGTAAGGCGTGTGACTCGTAAAAAGGACAACTGGATGACCACGTTTAGGTGCAAGACTCGGGCTTCCTGTCGCTGTTTAGGGACGGAGTAATTCAAATAATAACTGAAAGTGTCTGACATTCAGGAGATAAACAGCCTTTTCGAATCCATTTGAACCCAACCTAACCGTCTCCGGAGGACGAATAACCAACTCTTTAAATCAGATTTTAACTTTTCCTTCAAGGGAAATATCTCATTTAGTGAATTTGATTTTTAAAATACTGTATAATGCTCCAAGATCTTCTCCTTAATAAGATTGTGCTTTCACCGCTCTTATACTGCACGCTCAATCGCATGTTTATCCAGCATACATAATGTCCCTTCAGTTTATCCAGCATGAAATGTCCCTTCAATTAATTTGAAGCAATTCGCATAGAAAGTTTTATACCCCCCTCCCCCTGTCTCAAATATATCCATTTGCCGATACCCTAATAGACAATAAGTAACTATAAAACACTCTATAGTAGTTATTTTTATCGGATAGACAGTCAATGACAAGTAGGCATGCCTATGGACCGGTATCAAACAGTTCGTGGTAACGAACTGTAGTAAGGAGCGACCCGGCTCAATAGTAAACCAAACTCTAAAAAACGAAATTTTGATGCTAAAATATACATCAAAAGAATCAGATTTTCATGCTGATTTTAAATATATAAGTTTCATCAAATTTAGTCTTTGTCATCAAAAGTTATGAGCCTGAAAAAATTTGCCTTATTTTAGAAAATAGGAGAAAACACCCCCTAAAAGTCACATAATCTTAACGAAAATCACACCATCGCATTTGGCGTATCAGAAAACCCTATAGCAAAGTTTTCAAGCTCCTATCTACAAAAATGTGGAATTTCGTATTTTTTGCCAGAAGACAAATCACGGGTGCGTGTTTATTTGTTTGTTTGTTTTTTGTTTTTGTTTTTTTTTCCCCCAGGGGTCATCGTATCGACCAAGTGATCCTAGAATGTCGCAAGAGGGCTCATTTTAACGGAAATGAAAAGTTCCTGTGCCCTTTTTAAGTGACCAAAAAATTGGAGGGCATCTAGACCCCCTCCTACGCTCATTTTTCTCCAAAGTCAACAGATCAAAATTTTGAGATAGCTGTTTTGTTCCGCATAGTCAAAAACCATGATAACTATGTCCTTGGGAATGATTTACTCCCCCACAGTCCCTGGGGGAGCGGCTGCAAGTTACAAACTTCGACCAGTGTTTACATATAATAATGGTTATTGGGAAGTGTACATTCGTTTTCAGGGGATTTTTTGGTTGTGGGGGTGGGTTTGAGGGGAGGGGGCTATGTGGGAGGATCTTTCCTTGGAGAAATATGCCATGGGGGAACAGAAATTCAATGAAAAGGGCGCAAGATTTTCTAAAATTACTATAAAAAAAACAATGAAAAAACAAAGATGGAAAAGTTTTTTTCAATTGTAAGTAAAGAGTAGCATTGAAACTTAAAACGAACAGAGATTATTACGCATATGAGGGGTTCTAAAAATACTTTAGCATAAAGAGTGAGGTATTTAGGAGGAGATAAATACCTCGGTCTTTATGCTAAAGTATTTTTAGTAATTTCAACTATTTATTCTACGGCCTTTCTGATTCAGGGGTCATTCTTAAAGAACTGGGACAAAACTTACGATTTAGTGTAAAGAACGGGGTATTAACGAGGGTACAAACCCCCTCATATACATAATAGAATTGAAGAATATAAAAGTTTGTTACGTAAGTTAATTCTTAAGTTACGTATATTTTTTACTAATAAAAATATTCGTTAAAAATTAAAATTTATAGTTGCCTTTTTATGTAACCGAAAAATTGTATGTCAACTAAGCCTCCTTCCCCATCCCTTATTTCTCAAAATCGTCTGGTCAAAACTAAGAGGAAGTCATTTAGCCAAAAAAGGAATTAATATGCAAATTGCATTTTAATAATCTATGTGTCGAGAGCCAAAGTCAAACATGCATTAATTCAAAAACGTTCAGAAATTACATAAAAAATCTAGTTTTTTTAACTGAAAGTAAGGAGCGACATTAAAACTTAAAACGAACAGAAATTACTCCATATATGAAATGGGTTGTCCCCTCTGCAATCCCTCGCTCTTTACGCTAAAGTTTGACTCTTTGCCACAATTCTGCTTTTTAAAACAATTAAAAGCTTTAGCGTAAAGAGCGAAGGATTGCGGAGAGGGAACTAAAAAGGGAACTAGTTCTTTAAATTCTTATTCGAATAACTTGCGCTTTAATAACGCTTATAATAACTTACGACTGTACACTATGGATAGCAACAAATGTTACCACTAACATATGTTACTAACATATGTTACATATTTTACATACTAACTTACCACTAACATGAGTTACCACTGTACACTATGGTGTACAGTAACATATGTTACCACCCTTCTCTGGAAAACTAATAAATTTCATCTTATGTAAAGATACTTTTAGAGTTTTCAAGGATGTTGAACTTCATTGCATATTTCCGGCCAAAAGATATCCCTTTTTGGAGAGTTTAATTTCTTTTTGAAGAGATTTCACATGGTAATAGTATATGTATATACATTTTGTGATTAGATTTGACTTACTTGGTTATTTCTTAGTGATTACTCCTACTTATATCCTTCAGTCCTAATACACGTTCCAAAAGTATTCTTTTCTCTTTCTCTTTTTTGTTGCTATCAGGCTTAATTCGAAAACGTGATGGAGCAATACTTTCTCTTTTTCTATTTTTCTAAGTTAATATCAGAAAATGTTATGCATCCTTGCGATAGATGTTGCGTATGGAGAGTTGGGTGGATGCTCTTCGCCTTACCCGATTTTTTCCAAGTATGACTAATCAACTTATTAAAGGCCCTTGGGAAGTGTTTTAGCATATTTTCACTTATTTCCTCAAAATATTACCAAAACTTTGAGAAAGGTCATTAGAAAAAGTCAGTAAAAACTAAAAGCCATTCACTAAACATCCCCCCTCCAAAAATTAAATTAGTCATGCCTTTGATGCGATCAACTTTCTTGTTTTTTCTTCGTTGACTAAAGTTTTAGTTATTAATCATTAATTTTTTCCTTTAATTGGTTGTTCGATTAAAATTTTAGTAGATTATCGAAAAAAAGAAGAAAGAAATATCAATTAACCTATTTAGGAGTTTCGAATGCGACACTGATACGTAAACAAAATAAAAGTCTGCTAGGTATTGACAGTGATAAATGGATTTGTGCTATTACCTAAATGTTTATCTGAGAAAATGGAAAGCTTTAAGATGAATGGCCTCTCTTCACCCATGAGAAATTGAGAGCAACTGAACAGGTGATGGTATTTTACACAATTCTCTGGTATGTTACTGCTTATTTATTAAAGTATGAGGATTTTGATAGGAAAAAATTGCTCGGTACTTCAATTTCGTCCCCAAAGGAAGACAGCTTGGTAATTTTATTTTGAAGGCATATGATTGATATTTCCTTGAAATTTCTCTGTGTTCTCTGAAACCTTTCCTTCTTTCTGGAGAAAAAGAAGCTTTTAACAGAATTTTTTCTCACAAAGTCATCTCATATTTTCATCGGCTAAGGTTACAAATATTTTAGGAGATTCAGTCAGAGGCAGCGCAAAAGCACTGCCTAAGTAAAGAACGATGTTAGCACAATGTGTTATTTTTTTTTTTTTGGTCTTAGACCAGGGCACTTCCTATTGGAGTTGTCATAGAAACTTAAAAAAGAGCTCATTGGATTGGAAATTGAGATGACTATGCCTACAAAATTTTGAGCTAGCAATTTTGTGTAGCGTAGTTGAAAAAAAAAAAGTAAAGAATACAGCATTGGAGTTCACAGTCCCTACCAGTGGTGCTGATATCCGTTTCTTGACCCTTCTGCCAGGAAGTGCAATGGGGGGTTGGGGGCAAACTACCCTGTTCTAACTTACACCCTTCCTGCTCACCTTCCCCAGATTTCTCTAGGTACCCATTTAGAGCTGGATCGACTATAGCTGAGCTTACATAGTCACGCCACTGACCCCCATCCCAAACTAAATAATTGAGTACAATAGGATTCGAACCCCAGCCCTCAGGTCAAGGTTGTAAGTTATGCCCTGGGGGCATGTAAAGTTTATATAAAAAGCGTGGTCATTTAAACTTTGGAGGGGGATCATTTAATCAGCAGTTCCAATGCCAATTTTAAGAGTCAAAGTGACCGGAGGGCTGCTATCCCCCCCCCCCCGAACACAGGTCGTTTTGTCCTGAAATGCATCTGCCTGAAACACCCAGAATCTCCTGAAACGGGGGTTGAAACAAACCTCGAGATCTCGGGGGCAAAGGTTTTAAGTTACGCCCCAGGGGCATTTAAGATTTTACTGAAGGGATAATTGTATAATCTTTAATGGAGGCTCATATAAGCGTTATAGTTGCCTTATAAGCGTCAAAAGTTATAGAGGGTAGTTGGCCCCCACCCTCCCTCGACCAACCCTTTTCACCAAACGAATCTAATTAAAATTTTGAGATAGGGATTTGCTCAAATAGTCCAAAGAACATGCAACAATGCCTCTAGGGTTGACACAACCCCCTAGTGCCCGATGGATAAAGTTGTAAGTCATGCCCTGGGAATATATAGGGCTTTTATGAATGAGCGGTCATATAAACTTCAGATGGGTCTCATTTGATTTGAAATTGGTGTTTATAGTGCTTTTTTTAAGTGTCAAAAGTGATTTGAGAGCAACCAGACCCCCCCCCCCCACAAGCTCGTCATTTCCCCAAATACGTCTAATCAAAGCTTGGAGATAGCAAATTTGTTCATTGTAGTCGAAGGGTCAAAAAATTATGTCATTAAGGAAGACATTCCTGCTCTACAGCTCTCAGCACAAGGGCTGTAAGTTATGCCCTGGGGGCACATATGGTTCTTATAGAAAGAGTGGTCGTATATACTTTGGATGGGACTTATAGGATTGTTAATCTGAATTTCAAATTCCCCTTTTAAGAGTCAATGTGATCCGAGGGCAGCTATCCTCCCCCCTCCCCTAAACACACGTTGTTTTGTCCTGAAATGCATCTAATAGAAATTTTGAGATATCCATTTTATTCACAATAGTCTATACATCATATAACAAGGCCTTATGGGCTGAAACAAACCCCGAGGTTCTAGAGGAAAGGGTTGTAAGTTATGCCCCAAGAGCATTTAAGGTTTTTATGGAATGGATAGTTGTATAAAATTTAGAGGAGGCTCATTTGGTTGAAAACTGGAAGTTTTAGTCCCCTAATAAGAGTCAAAAGTGATGAAGGGCAGTTAGCCCCCTCCCTCTCCTCCGACTAACCCTCTTCGCCAAACGAATCTGATTAGAATTATGTGATACTGATTAGCTCACAATAGTCCAAAGCGAACATAACAATGTCTCTAGGGTTGACACAACCTCCTAGTGCCCTCGGGATAAGGTTGTAAGTCATGCCCTGGGGGTATATAAGGTCTTTATGGAATGATCGGTCGTATAAACTTCAGATGGGACTCATTTGGTATGAAATTGCAATTTACAGTGCCCTTTTTAAATATGAAAGTGATACGAGAGCAACCAACCACCCCGCACTCATCATTTCCCGAAATACGTCCAATCGAAATTTGCAGATAGAAAATTTGTTGATTGTAGTCGAAGGTTTCCGAAAATTATGTCTCTGAGGAAGAAATTCCTGCCCCACAACTCTCAGGGCAAGGGTTTTAAGTTTTGCCCCGGGCCATATAAGGTTTTTATTGAAAAAGTGGTCGTATTTACCTCGGAGGGGACTCATCGGATTGATAATCAGAATTTCTAATGCCCCTTTTAAGAGTCAAAGTGATCTGAGGCCCCCCCCCCCCAATGTGTCGTGTTTTCCCGAAATACATCGAATGAAAAAAAAAATGGGACCGTCATTTTATTCGAAATAGTCCCAATATCATATAACAAGGCTTTTGGGGTTGATACAAACCACCAGAGCCTGGTGCGAGGAAATTAATCTATGCCGAGGGGTATTTAAGGTCTTATAGAGAGGATGGTTGTTTAACTTTAGAAGCGGCTCATTTGGTTGTAAAATGGATGTTCTAGTTCGTTTTAAGCGTCAAAAGTGATGGAGGGCATTTAGCCACTCCTCCTCCCCGATAACTCCTCTTTTCGCAAAACACATTTGATTGAAATTATGAGATAGCGATTTTGTTCGGAATAGTCCAGAGAAGATATAATAATGCCACTACAATTGACAGTACCCCTCAGTGCTCTGGGGATCGGGTTGCAAGCTATACTATGAGGGGCATCTAAAATTTTTATGGAATGGGTGGGTCAGAGGTGGGCGGGTAAAGTTTTTTATGGAATGGATGGGTAAAGTTTTTATGGAATATGGAATGGGTCAGATGAGGCTCATTTGATTTGAAATTGGATTTTGAATTGGGGAATATAAAGTACAAATGGGATGGGTGGTCGGATTAAATTCATATGGGTCTCATCTGATTTTAAATTAGAAGCTATACTGCCCTTTTTCAGAGTCAAAGTGATTTGAGAGAATCCCCCCCCCCTCACGCCCATTATTTTCCACAGCAAATATCCAAACAAAGTTTCGAGAAATCTATTTATTTCAGTATTGTTGAAAATCTCAGTAATTATGTTTTTGGGGATGTCAACCCCCCCCCCCCCAAGACCTCAGGGAAAGGACTGCAAGTTATGCAATTTGTTCATTGTTTATATATAGCATATATTATTGAGAAAAGTTATGCATGTTTGACATCTACTTTCCCAAAATACGAAGGGTATTAAGTGAGTCTTTCAGGGAATGTTGAGGGGAGTGTTTAACTAAATCTTAACGTGTTATATGTATATGTTACACTTAAAAGAGTGTAACTCAGGAATAATTGAGTTTATTAATATGGAATTCTTAAGGATTATAAGGGAGATGATCAATTAACCAAAAAAGCAAAATTTGCATGCTACTACTGCTACAACTATTGCTGCTTCTGCTGCTATCACATGCATTATTAATGCTGCCAATACTATCCCTAAAACTAATACTTCTATAGTGAGTACTACTAAGGCTGAGGATATTGAAAAAGATATCTGAGGAAACCTTGTGGTGAAATTTGAACTAGATCAAAACGTACTTATGTATATACAGATTGCTGATATAGGTGTGTCAGCAATATTTTTGGACCGGCTTATCATACCAAGAGGAAACTTGGTATGTTATTATACCACTTCAAAACCCCCAGTAGGATGGTATCTTGTGTGCTTAATAACTTTATTCAATGAATATATTCATTATATATTCAGATAAGTACCGGAGTTTATCAATGGACCTTAAAAGATCAACGTGGAGTTGAAGAAAAGTGAGAGACATCAATGAAAGTATACAGAAGGATTGGAGATTCATCTGTATACTTCTATACTATCCTTCTGTATCCTTCTATACTATCTCTGTATTCTATCCTTCTTTAACGGTTTGTTAAACCGTTAACAAACTAAAGGTTTTGTTATAGAAGGATTTGTCTTCATAATAATATTTGTTGCTTTATCATAATTATTTGAAAGTTGATAAGAAAAAAAGAGCAAATAGCTCACATCCAAGTAATCGGACTGAAATAAGGCTGAATTAAATTTTGATTTGTCAACTCATTGAGGAGAAGCCTGCAACATCCACGAAAAACTTTAATTTTTTTTTTTAGAGAAATAAATAGTAGCATGGTTGCCATCATACCCCATTTTCTTTTGGAAAAATTCCCCAAAAAATTACCAAAGACAAATTTGCGGTGAAAAACTCTTGCATACCAAATGCATCCATATCTATAATGTAAACCAATTAGGATTATGGCATTTACGTCTAGTAAATGGTATTAAGATATACTTTATCAGACACTAATACTATTACCCTCATTATCTAAGCCTTATGTAGTAAGGTGCACTGGAATTTAACGAATATATTACACTTGGAAGCAAGAGTCAAGTCAATAGATAGACTCCAACAAAATTAAGGAAAAACAGAATTTTTCTGATGTTGAAATGTGTATTAACCTGTTTTCTTTGTAATTTTCTAAGCCTTAGAAATAGGAGAAGAGTTGAAATTGGAGTCAGAAAACTCTAACCCGGGGTATAATTTAGGTTTTTAGTTCATTTCTGAAAGTTTCATTCTGCTAATGCAACTATTTTCTAAGATAGTGAAAAGCTCCTCAACAAGATAATCTCCCAATGCACATGAAAGCAGAGTCAGATCTAAGACATTCATACATGTTTCTAAATACACAAGGAAAAATGGGCGAATACAGTATAAAATTCTAGATGGGGGGATTTTTGCTATCTTGACAGTAGTTATTTTCTGTGAATGAACTTTCAGGAATATTTCCAGAGCCTAAAGTTGTACTGGGAAGATCTTTTGAGGCATCTACCTCCCCCTTTCCTCTCCAATGGGTACTGACCTTAGATGAACTTGCACAGACTTTGTTTAAAACAGGAAATTTTCAGAGATATATCTGCATCATAAACAAGGCCCAATGAAAGTTTTCTGAGCCTTTATAAGGTTGTAAATTATTCGGAAAAATGCATTTTAAGTTCGAAAATACAACCCAAAAATCCAACCGAAGTCACTAGTATTACGTTTTAGAAACCTGGGGTTAAAGGAAAGCAGACTCAAACCAAAATTAAAGAAAAAGGTAATGCATTCTGAAATTAAGACAGGTATCAAACTGTCTTTGATGCAACTTTTTAATCCTTAGAAACAGGAAAAGGGTTGAAATTGAAACTAGGGCCTGAGTTCATTCCTGAAACAGTCACTCTCCTAATACAACTATTGTCCCTGATAGTGAAAAGCTTCTCAGGTAGAATTTTACCCCATCTAGAGTATCACCCATTTCAACTTATTATAGTCGTTGATAACTAGAAATGTGTATACACAATCCTACCTACTTAGGCGTTAAGAATTGAATATAAAATAAAAATAATATAATTTATTATATGCGCCATAATGAAGCTTAAAATCGGACCTTGTGGAGTAAATCTCACAACCAATCTCTCCTGGTTTTTCTTTATTCTTTTTTCTTTGTAAATCAATTTAGTTTTCTCCCCTGGTTGGCTATTTATGAGAGAATTCCAAGTTTTCTACGTAAAATCACCAAACATTCACCAAACGGAAAAAATTGCCAAATTTGACGAAAAATCACCAACGGTGGCAATCCTGATCAATGTCTTAAAAAGATCTATTAAATTTGAAAAAAAAAACTCGATTCTACAAAAAGAAAAGAAGGTGCTAACACAGGCAAAATAAACAAGAGCATATCAGAGGCAGCGCAATGGCACTGCCTAAGTAAAAAGCGATATGGGCACAATGTATTTTTTTTCCTTATTTTTTTAGACCGGGGCACTTCTTATAGAAGGAGTTATCATAGAATCTTTGAAAGGAGCTCATTTGGTCGAAAATTTAAAGTTCTAGTGCCCTTTTTAAAAGTCAAAACTGATTGACGGGCAACCCGTTCTCCCGTTATTCCGATCCGATAAACACATCTATAAACACATCCAATCAAAATTTTTCGATTGCTATATGGCTGAGCATAGTTGAAAGGTCTAGTATTTATGCCTATTACAATACCCCCCCCCCCCAAATCTCAAGGCAAGGGTTGTAAGTTATGTCCCGGAGAAATATAACGTTTTTATGGAAAGGGTAGTCTTACAAACTTCGGAGGGAGTTAATTGGAATGGAAATAAAAGGTTCTGATCCCTTATCTTACAATGAAAGTGATCGGAGGGCAACTAGTCCCCTCACGTCCCATTTTCCTCAAATGTATCCGATAGAAATCTCCAGATAGCCGTATGTTCAAAAACAGTCCAAAGATCACATAACAAGGCCTTTGGGGTTGACACGACACTCCAGAATCTGGGGGGAAATTTTGCAAGTTATTCCCCGGGGGTGTATAAGGTTTTTACAGGGGTGGTTGCGTGAACTTTAGATGAGACTCATTTGATTAAAATTTTAAGCTCTAGCTCCCTATCAAGAGTAAAAAGTTATGGAGGGCAACTAGACCCCTCCCAGAAACCCTCTTTCCCCAAACCCATCCGATTGAAATTTTGAGACAGCCATTTTGTTCCCAATAGTCCAAAGAGCATATAGCAATGCCTTCAGGGTGGACATAACCCCGAGAGCCCTGGGCAAGAGTTTTAAGTTATGGCCTGGGACATATAAGGCTTTTATAGAACAGGTAGTTGATATAAACTTTGGATCCGAAAGGGCTTATTTGATTGGAAGTCGGTGGTTCTGGTGCCCTTTTTAAGATTCAAATGTATATTGTGGGCAACCAGCCCCTCCTATACAAGCCTCTCATCCCGCAAAACACATCTGATCGAAAGTGTAAGACAGCTATTTTATTCAGAACTATTGAAATATCCAGTAATGATGTCTTTTAGGATGTAACCTTCCCACAGTCTTCAGGGCAAGGGCGTTCATTAAGGCAATTTATTCATTTTTACATATAGTTTATATTACTGACAGAAGTATACACGTTTGAACTTTCCAAAAAGACGAAGTGTATTCAGGTTAGTGTTTCAGAGAATCTTGAGGGAAGTGTTGAACTAAATCGAAACACGTTATTTGTACACGGATAGTCAGAAGAACGTAACTCAGGAATGACTAGGCATACCAATTCGGGAATTCCAGGAAACTATAATGGAGATGATCAAAAAGGTAATAATTTCATGTTACCTCTACTATTGCAATTGCCACCACTACTACTACCACACTACTATAGTTACAACCTTGAGGGGAAATTTAAAATAAATCAAAAGACGCTATGTGCATGTGCATTGTCAAAAGATCTTATTCTCAAGAAATGATTTTTGCATTAAATCAGAACTTTCAGAAAATGCTAGAAGGGGAATATCATCTGAGTAAAAAGGCAATATGTGCACGCTACTACTAACACTACAAACACTGCTACATTTACTACTACTACAATCACTAATTCAACTATTACTTCTATTGGAACTACTTGTAAAAGCAATACGTTAATACTGCTGCAGCTACTAGTACTACCACTATTATTATTAATACTACTATTAATAATACCAATGCTACTACAGTGACTACTATTATAACTGTGTCTAAGGGTATGAAGGTCAAATTTCCTTTTTAGGGGGAGGAGGAGAAATTAATTACAACACACCGTCTTTATACATGTTATCAAAAGGGCGTAACAGCAATATCCTAAGAACATTGGTGTGTGAAACTGAAACTAACAGTGCGTGTATTGGGGGATGCTGAACGAAGCAAAAGGAAATTTATGTATCCTTATGCTACTGCTTGTGCTCTACTATTATCATTACTTCTTCTACGGCTGCTGCTCCTACTAAAACTAAGGGTATTAAGGCAAAAAATTTAATAAGTCCTATAGGACACTATGTCCACATAGGGTGTCAAGAGGACGTATCAGAAATGCCTCAGGAATGCTTGATAGCATTAAGTTAGTCTTTTACTGTGTATTAAAGGGGATAATGAGAAACCAAAGGTGTTATGCACATACTACAACTACTACTACAACAGCTATTGCTACTACGCAAGCTAAGAGCGTGAAGGTGAAACTTCCAAAAAATGTTTTTGCGGATGTTAAACTAAATCAAAAATTCTAGTTCGCTTTTTAAGAGACAAATGAGATTGGAGGGCTAGCAGCCCTCCTCCCAAGCCTATTCATTTTCCAAACACATCCAGTCAAAATTTCAAGACACCCATTTTGTTCAGCATAGTTGAACGGTCCAGTAAAAATGTCTCTAAGGATTTTATTTATATCAACCCCCTGCAATTATGTAATTTGCCCATAAAGCTTTAAAACTAAATGTTGCCTTAAAACTAAATCAAAATGCACTGTTTGTATGGTTGCCAATAAGACACCTCAGCAATATATCCAGAACGACTGGGGGTATTAAGTTGAAATTGTTGGGGCTACTGCTATTACTACTTCTGCTCTTACAACTTAAATAAATCAATAGAGTGTAAGTGTATCCAGGTTGCCAAAGAGCATAGATAGAATTTTTTGGGAATGATACTGTGTTCTATTTTTCAAGGTCAACTTGAAGAGGTATAAAATCAAATTAAACAATGCTATTTATGTCAGGATTAAAAATTGGTGAAAAGTTTCTCCAAAATAAAAATAGCAGGCCAAACTATAGATTCTTATAGAAAAAACCCTAAAAGATATAAACTATTTTTTTTCCACGAAAAAGGATCTGTCAATAAAATAAGAAACAGAAATCAATTTAAAAGCTGTTTCCACAAAACAAGTATTTCAAAGAAAATTAAATAGCTCCATTAAACCAAACATGAGCAGATATAAATTCAAATAATCTTCCAAGCATAAAACTGCAATAAATCACAGTTAATAAATAAATATGACCCAAAACGAGCAAAAATAACAATAAATAACCGAGTCAAACTCAAAACGAGCAAAAATTAACATGAGTAGGGCTGACGAACCCCACGCCTTCTCAATACCAGAACATAATTTACATTTTACTGGAAACCAAAATACGTTTGAAATGTTTTCATTTTTTTTTTATAAACAAAGTCTGACTTGGTTAATGCCGAAAAATATTCTGTATCTTGTCAGATGAAAATAACCAAAATTAATCTTCCATGTTCAATATTAGGAAACTCAACGTGGACTTTTCAAAGTGTACTAGTTGTGATATAGGTGATGCAAGAGGATTAAGAATATAAAACATAGATTTCCAATGACAAGCTGCCACGTGGTAGTATATTTGTCCCTAAACATATTGGTCAAAATTTGTTAAGATTATAGAAAATTATTTATAAGCCTCATTGGACTGAGTTGTCTAGTTGGAGGATTAATATGAGCATCTACACAATTTACATAGGAGTGCAAAACATCAGTTATTAGCGGATTCTTCCTTGAGGAAAAAATGAAACCTCAAGAAGTACGTTGCTTGGCCAAGATCGTTCCCATTCCTATGACAATATTCCAGATAAATTCTGAAAATGGCGAGAAGCTAAAATTTATCACCTAGTCTCTCTTTATTTGGAAGATATCGATTATCTAAGCGTTTAAACTAGGCACTGAGGGGCGAAGGCTCTCGTAAAAATACTTTGAAGCTAAAACCGGATACCACTTTAATTTTTTTATTTATTTACACTGAAGTGAGACTGGTGTAAAAAATCTCTATGCATAATATTTTTTAAAAGAGCCGTCGCAGATGCACAAATGTGGGAACAAAAACAATCGTTTATCTTAAAATGGGGATGTTTTGCATAAACAGTGATTTAAAAAATCGTAACAGAATATTTCGCCAGCGTATAAACAACAGTGCCTATTAGAGAATAAAAATAAATGAAAAACACAAATAGCTTACAATCAAAATCAAACAAAAAAAAATTATCTGTAAAACCATTTCGGAACTGAGATCACTAAAGAATTGCTTGCATTTCCAAATCTTCTTTCCAAGCTTTTCAAAGCTGTCTTTGTAGGCGAATCATGGGTTAATATCTATAGCCCTGCTGTGCACGTATTAAAAAGTTTGACATAAATTTTAGGTACAAGCGTATATAGCAGTCTAGTATATGTCCAAAGAATTTCTACGGTTTTGATTTCCAAAGCTTTTTTATCCGCTAAAACTGAGACAAAAACGGCTTTAGACGGATGCCTTTCTATCGACTTTAGAGCCAAAGAGATAGCTCTCACCAGATATCTGAAGAGAGGAAGGCCTGACTATAGGCCACCCCTGAATAATTTAAATAACCATAAATTATATGAACATGCATATTATACTGACCCACAAACAAATTTTGTATTTGGTAATTCCTTTTCTACCTATAATACTATAATGAAATTCGGAAAAGTTTACGCAAAAGCCTATATATGAAATGGTATGAATTATTCTGTCAAGCTGTTAAGCCCTGGACCCTTCAGTTTCATCCAGATCATATTGACATTCTTCATGTTGCAAAACTTCTCCTAATCATAAACTGACAGAAATTTTTACTGGTCACTGTAAACTAAATTCATTTTTATATAGAATTAATAAAAGTACTTGTTCCATTTGTGATTGTGGTGATGAAGAGACAATTACATCATTATCTTTTTGAGTGTAAACTTTTCGAAAATAAGAGAACCGAAATGCAATTTTAATTATAAGAGTTTTCTTACTCTGATATTTTTAATATTAATGTTATTTGGTTTATTAAGGAGCTTCGGCATACCGTTGTCAAACAGTTCGTGGTAACGAACTGTAGTAAGGAGCGACCCGGCTCAATAGTAACCAAAACTCTAAAAAATTGAATTTTGATATCAATAGCTACATCAAAATAATTGCATTTTAATACTGATTTTAAATATATAAGTTTCATCAAGTTTAGTTTTACCCATCAAAAGTTACGAGCCTGAGAAAATTTGCCTTATTTAAGAAAATAGGGAAAAACACGCCCTAGAAGTCGTAGAATCTTAACGAAAATGACACCATCAGATTCAGCGTATCAGAGAACTCTACTGTAGAAGTTTCAAGCTCCTGTCTACAAAAATGTGGAATTTTGTATTTTTTGCCAGAAGACAAATCACGGGTGCGTGTTTGTTTGTTTGTTTTTTTGTTTTTTTTCCCAGGGGTCATCGTATCGACCAAGTGGTCCTAGAATGTCGCAAGTGGGCTCATTCTAACGGAAATGAAAAGTTATAGTGCCTTTTTTAAGTGACCAAAAAAATTGGAGGGCATCTAGGCCCCCTCCCACGCTCATTTGTTTCCCAAAGTCAACGGATCAAAATTTTAAGATAGTCGTTTTGTTCAGCATAGTCGAAAACCATAATAACTATGTCTTTGGGGATGACTTACTCCCCCACAATCCCTGGGGGAGGGCCTGCAAGTTACAAACTTTGACCAGTGTTTACATATAGTAATGGTTATTGGGAAGTATACAGACGTTTTCAGGGGGATTTTATTTTGTTTGGGGGTGGGGCTGAGGGGAGAGGGCTATGTTGGAGGATCTTTCCTTGGAGGAATCTGTCATAGGGGAAGAAAAATTCAATGAAAAGGGCGCAGGATTTTCTAGCATTACTATAAGAAAACAATGAAAAATAAATACGAAAACGTTTTTGCAAACAGTTCGTGGTAACGAACTGTAGTAAGGAGCGACCCGGCTCAATAGTAAACGAAATTCTAAAAAACGGAATTTCGATGCTTAAAGATATATCAAAAGAATCGGATTTTTATGCTGATTTTAAATATATAAATTTCATCAAATTTAGTCTTTGTCATCAAAAGTTACGACCCTGAGAAAATTTGCCTTATTTTGGAAAATAGGGGGTAACACCCCCTAAAAGTTATAGGATCATAACGAAAATTAAAACATCGCATTCACCGTATCAGAGAACCCTATAGAAAAAATTCCAAGGTCCAATCTACAAAAATGTGGAATTTCGTATTTTTTGCCAGAAGACAAATCACGGGTGCGTGTTTATTTGTTTTTTGTTTTTTGTTTTTTTTTTCCAGGGGTCATCGTATCGACCAAGTGGTCCTAGAGTGTTGCAAGAGGGCTCATTCTAACGGAAATGAAAAGTTCTAGCGCCCTTTTTAAGTGACCAAAAAAATTGGAGGGCACCTAGGCCCCCTCCCACGCTCATTTTTTTTCCCAAAGTCAACGGATCAAAATTTTGAGATAGCCATTTTGTTCCGCATAGTCGAAAACCATAATAACTATGTCTTTGGGGATGACTTACCCCCCACAGTCCCTGGGGGAGGGGCTGCAAGTTACAAACTATGACCAATGTTTACATACAGTAATGGTTAATGGGAAGTGTACCGACGTTATCAGAGGGATTTTTTTGGTTTGGGTGTGGGGTTCAGGGGAGGGGGCTATACGGGAGGATCTTTCCTTGGAGGAGTATTTCATGGGGGAAGAGAAATTCAATGAAAAGGGCGCAGGACTTTCTAGCATTACTATAAAAAAAACAATGAAAATATAAACATGAAAAAGTTTTTTCAATTGAAAGTAAGGAGAAGCATTAGGGTTCTAAAAATACTTTAGCATAAAGAGCGAGGTATTTAGGAGGAGATAAATACTTCGCTCTTTATGCTAAAAATTTTTTAAATAATTTCAACTATTTATTCTACGGCCTTTCTGATTCAGGGGTCATTCTTAAAGAATTGGGATAAAACGTAACGTAAGTTACGTAAGTTATGTACGTTTGTTACGTAAGTTAATTCTTAAGTTACGTTTTTTTTTACTAATAAAAACGTTCGTTAAAAATTAAAAGATCTAGTTGCCTTTTTGAGTAACCGAAAAATTGGAGGGCAATTAAACCTCCTTCCCCACCCCTTATTTCTCAAAATTGTCTGATCAAAACTAAGAGAAAGCCATTTAGCCAAAAAAAGAATTAATATGCAAATTTCATTTTAGTAATTTATGTACGGAGAGCCAAAATCAGACATGCATTAATTCAAAAACTTTCAGATATTAAATAAAAAAAAAACAAGTTTTTTTAAATGAAAGTAAGGAGCGACATTAAAACTTAAAACGAACAGAAATTACTCCGTATATGAAAGGGGCTTTTCCTCCTCGACACCCCGGTCCTTGCGCTAAAGTTTGATTCTTTCTCGCAACTCTACTTTTTAAAACAATAAAAAACTTTAGCGCAAGGAGCGGGGTGTCGAGGAGGAAAAGCCCCTTTCATATACGGAGTAATTTCTGTTCGTTTTAAGTTTTAATGTCGCTCCTTACTTTCATTTTAAAAAACTTGTTTTTTTTTATTTAATCAAATGAAAGGAAGGGGTAGCATTGAAACTTAAAACGAACAGAGATTATTACGCATATGAGGGGTTCTAAAAATACTTTAGCATAAAGAGCGAGGTATTTAGGAGGAGATAAATACGTCGGTCTTTATGCTAAAGTATTTTTAGTAATTTCAACTATTTATTCTACGGCCTTTCTGATTCAGGGGTCATTCTTAAAGAATTGGGACAAAACTTACGATTTAGTGTAAAGAGCGAGGTATTAACGAGGGTACAAACCCCTTCGTATACATAATAAAAATATAAAATTATGAAAGTTTGTTACGTAAGTTAATTCTTAAGTTACGTATATTTTTTACTAATAAAAACATTTGTTAAAAATTAAAAGTTCTAGTTGCATTCTTAACTAACCAAAAATTGGAGGGCAACTAGACCTCCTTCTCCACCCCTTATTTCTCAAAATCGTCTGATCTAAACTAAGAGAAAGCCATTTAGCCAAAAAAAGAATTAATATACAAATTTCATTTTAATCATATATGTGAGGAGAGCCAAAACCAAACATGCATTAATTCAATAACGTTCAGAAATTAAATAAAAAAAAAACTAATTTTTTTAGCTGAAAGTAAGGAGCGACATTAAAACTTAAAACGAACAGAAATTACTCCGTATATGAAATGGGTTGTCCCCTCCGCAATCCCTCGCTCTTTACGCTAAAGTTTGACTCTTTGCCACAATTCTATTTTTTAAAACAATTAAAAGCTTTAGCGTAAAGAGCGAGGGATTGCGGAGGGGACAATCCATTTCATATACGGAGTAATTTCTGTTCATTTTAAGTTTTAATGTCGCTCCTTACTTTCAGCTAAAAAAAATAGTTTTTTTTTTATTTAATAGCATACTTGAACCGAACAAAAAGACTGGATATTGTCTAATTTTTTTTTGCTATTTAGTAGATTGTATTTTGTACCTGTATTTGCGATATATTCTATGTGCCGTGTTTTGAAGCTTAGGTAGTGAAATACTCTTTACGGGTTTAGTCATTGAATAAAATCATTCATTTATACAGCAGTCTTGGAGAATCCTTCGCCAAGGGCTTCTACTCAAAACAAATTACACAACACATTTAGTCACAATCAAAAATAGGATTTTTGAATATATGAATAGTTTCAATGAGTGACAAGCTTAGAAGGAAATTTAATCTTTAGAAGAATTGGAATGAACTTTTTACAAGGAACATTCTCATTGGGAATGAAATTTGCTGCCCTCTTATCGAAAGAAACGTTTCCAGGCAATTTTTTACTTTGGAATTTAAGAAGCATAATTACGTAAAATGAATACACCCTTTCTTGGATCCTTTCCTAATTAAATCAGACCATCAGAACTTAACACTTTTGCTCCACTTACCACTAATTGCCCAAGAGTCCTTGTCTCCGAATCAAGAATTCAAATTACCTAGATTAAACTATTGCTTCACTTGAAACATTAGAACAAATTGGAAAACCTGTGGTTTTGTTTACTGTTTTAAGATCAAATATAATATTCCCTTGAATTTAGTAGAATCTAGCTCAACGAAAACTGATTGTTCAGATAAAAAAAAATAGTATAAAAAATAGAAACCACATAACGCATTAAAATTTTATTCAATTTCCTTACTAGACAGTGAATATGAACTGGATTGGTGAAACAAATTGCTCGAATGTCACAATGTCAAAATGACGTTGCTATCCGCCATTCATAGTGAAAACACCTAAACTCGTTTAACCAGTGTTATAATTTGTTCGTGTCATATCGGATGCAGGAAATTGATTTGGATTAGCCTGCTGCAAACCTAATTGGATAATATCTGGCACTATTTGAAGCTGGGGGGTCGTAAAAAAGCCCCCCTTGCGTGTAAGTCTTTGTCTCATGTTAATTAGAGTTACTAATTAGTAGTTTACGATGTCGTCCCGTCCTAAGCGCAAGGGCACTGTTTCTAACAGCACTGAACAACCAGGACATCTTTCGAAAAATCATCCGTCAAATTCAAGCCCGGATATAGGCAACCAATCTTCTGACCTGAACATGAGACTAACTCAGACTCAACAAGAATTGGAAGCTGTAAAAGCGAATCTCAGGGATGAAATCTCACGTAAAGTTTCCGATCGCATAAAAAATCAACTCCCGCACTCGGCTGAATCAATGATATCTGACGTATATGATTCTTTGATGGTGGAATACTCGCCAAAATTTGATTTTATCGAAAAGCAACTAAAATAACTAAAAAACAGCTTCATGATACTCGAAGAGAGAGTGAAAAAGATCGAAAGTAGACTTGACGATATTGAGCAGGAAAATAGGCTGGATTCACTTATTTTCAGTGGTGTCAAACAAGCTCCGGGTGTTGATGTAAAATCGTGTATTAATAATATTATCTCGGACAAGATGGGCGTACAAGTTTATGTTTCGGAACTAACTAAAGTGTATAGATTTACCCTTCCAGAGAATCCTACGCGGCCTGATATGATTGCACCGGTACTCGCCCAGTTTTCGTCTAAGGATGTGGCTAGAAAGGTATTTGCTGCTAAGAGCAAACTGGCCAAATCTGGTATATTTGTGTCTGAAAGTTTAACTAAGAAGCGACGAGTAATTCTGCAACTGGCTCGTGATAGGTTAGGTAACCACAACGTATGGTCCGATCACGGCCGTATTTTCGCTCGATCTGGAAATGACGCTCGGACACGCCGACTGTGGAGTTGTGACGACATATAATCTGAGTTTTTTTGTTGTTTTTTTTCGTTTTAGTAGTTATAAATGTGTACTTTAGTATTTACATTCTTTCGTAGTAATAGTTCTTTAATAGGAAGTAGGATAAATTATTTATGAATGTTTTCACGATTACTTCAGTTAGAAAAAAATCGCTTTTCGTTGGATAATATTTTGTCGAGTGATGTTGGTAGCCGGTCGGAATTTTCGGATAAACAGCCTGCAAGGCTTAGTAAATATGTTGCAGTAGATGATGTGAGTACACCCGTTATGCTGTCCGGATTCCAGATTCTCCACTGGAATTGTCATTTAACTACTTCACATGAAGATGTAGTTGATATAATTAATAAACTTAACAGTGAGGTGCAAGTGATAGGTATTTGTGAATCATTTATTAGTGAACAATGTCCTGCTTCGTTGTTTAATTTTCCAGGTTACACACTTATTTCCAAGAACCGGTCATTGATGGGAAGGGGAGGTTTAGCATTCATAATCAAGGATGATATAAAATTTAAAGTAAGGGAAGATTTATCTTTATGGATTGAAGGTAAGATTGAAACTTTTGCTATTGAAATAGTGACAAGTAATAATAATCCACTTCTTATTTCATCGGTGTATAGACCCCCTGGTGCTAGTCCGGATTTTTTCCTAGAGGAAATTGAAATTTTAATATCTGAAATAAATCGAAATTTTGATAAAATTGTAATCATAGGTGATTTTAATTTTGATTTATTAGATCTTCAAGCCAAAAATTTGGATTTCCTTAATGTCATGCTTTCATTTGGTCTTTTCCCATTAAATTCTATCCCATCCCGATTAACAGACCATTCTGCAACTTTGATTGATAATGTTTTCGTCACTGAAGTTATAGTGGAAGATAGCATGTGTGATGTATTAATCCATTCTGGTTCGGACCACTTACCGCTTCTTTGTTTGTTGCAGAAGTTATCACATTGTAAAATTAAAAGAAAAAACAAGATTCTTCGGCGTGACATGAAAGAAGTTAATCTGGCTAAATTTAAAAATGAAGTTAGTTCGTTGGATTGGGAGGTGGTTTACAATGAAAAGGATGATGCTTCAAAAGCTTTTAACATTTTTTCAGATATTCTTTACCCTGTGTTTGAGAAAAATTGCCCATTGAATAAAATTAATTGCAAGAAAGCTAAACCGAGAAAGCCGTGGATAAATGATGAAATTTTGAGTTTAATAAGACAAAGAAATAAGTTGTATTGTCAATATCTTGATAATACATCTGAAATGATTTTAAATGAGTTTAAAGAGTTGAGAAATTATGTAAATAATTCAAAAAGAAATGCAAAGAATGAGTATTATTTAAACCGTTTGAAGATTAAGGAGGGTAATATAAAAGATACTTGGGGAATTGTCCGTGAAGTGATAGGATGTGAAAAAAAAGATATGTGTATAACTAATTTAAAAACTAGTAATAGAATTATTCATGATAAATTGGAAATAGCAAATTACATGGGTGATTATTTTTCGAAAATTGGTAGTGTTATACAGAATGAAGTGTCTAGAGGTAGTTGTGCCGTCAAAATTAAGGTAAATCCTTCAAGCATGCAGAATGGGTTTGAATTTGTACCATGTAATGTAGAAGAAGTTGAAAAAATTGTTTGTAGCCTTAAATCAAATTCTTCTGGTGTAGATGGATTGAACCTAAAGGCTTTTAATTATGTGTCGGTGTATCTTTTACCGGTACTGGTTCATTTAATTAATCTCTCAATGGTTAAAGGGCATTTCCCGTCGGAACTGAAACAATCTAAAATCATACCTTTACATAAAGGTGGGGACCCCTCAGAACCCTGTAATTGGCGACCAATTTCCATTTTACCTTTATTTAGTAAAATTTATGAAAAAGTTATTTATAAACGATTGTATGATTTTTTGGATTCGAAGAAAATTTTGTATAATGGACAGTTTGGTTTCAGAAGTAAACATTCCACTAGTCATGCAGTACACCATCTTTTAAGTTTTGTTGATAATGCATTTGAAAATAATATGATTCCTTTAACTGTTTTTGTAGATTTCCGTAAGGCTTTTGACACTGTTGATTTTAATACTCTTCTTAGTAGACTAAGTGGGCTTGGGTTAGGTAGTACTTGTGTAAAGTGGTTTTCATCGTATTTGCATGGCCGGACTATCAAAGTTGCTTTATCAGATATATCAAGCAGAGAGTTCGGTGTTAAGTGTGGAGTGCCTCAAGGTTCCGTGCTGGGACCTCTACTTTATCTTATTTATGTTAATTCGTTGGCTTCACATGTTGGAGTTGAAGCGCTGACCTCTTTCGCGGACGACACTGCGATAACAGTAATTGGTAGTTGTTTGGTGCAGGTTGCACATAAGGCTAATTTGGCACTTGAACGTTTGCGCAGTTTTACAATAGGTAGTTCCCTAGCAGTTAATGCATCTAAAACAAATTACATTATATTTAGTAGAACAGGTAGGTTACTTAATGATAATAATAACATTTTTTTTGGACATTTACCCATTAAACAAGTTTTTGAAATTAGGTATTTGGGTTTTATTTAGATAATAATATTAGTTGGAAAAAGCATTGCAGTGTTATTGGTGCTAAAATGGCTAGGGGTCTAGGAATTTTGAGGCGTGTAAAAAAAACTTTTCCGTTCAAGATTTTAAAAATCATTTATTTTTCCCTTGTTCATCCTTATATAGACTATGGTTGTGTTCATTGGGCTAGTAATTTCTTCTCTAATTATAAAAGGATCCAGATTTTGCAAAATAAAAGCATTCGATTGATTGCGGACATAAAAGAGCAGGTTGAATCCAAAACTACTGCTAGCTTTTCCCGGTGTAATGTTTTAAATGTTGGTCAGATTCGTGACTACCAGGCATCAATTTTTGTGTTCCAGAGCATGAAACATATATGCCCTGAGTATTTTCATGATTATTTTTCCATGAATCAGGAGTACCATAATTATGATACAAGAAATTCACAACTTTTAAGCCATGAACAAAGAAAAACAGTTCGATCATCATATGTGGTTCGGAATCTGGGGCCTTCTGTTTGGAATAGTTTGCCGGCTGGCATCAGGGAGTCTGTCACTTTATATGGGTTTAAAAATAAATTGAAAATGTTTTATTTAAGTAATAGGTTTTGAAGGGCAGAAGGTTTTTGATGTCTTTTTTTTTTTTTTGCAGTTTATTGATGTGGGGTGGGGACTGAATACCGGTAAATGATATTTAATATGATTATTTTGTTGTATTTTGTTCATGTGTATGTGTTGTTATTTTTTATATATAAGATAGGCTAGGTGGTTAATCATGAGATGTTATGTTTAGATATTTATTTATAAGATGTAAATCATAATATGAAATTGCAGCACAAGTCCTTAGGACTTTCTTTTTGCTGCAACAATTTATTAGTGTTGTCATTTTTTTATTTATGTTTGTATTGTGGATAAAATAAAACTTACCTACCTACCTACCTAGAATGGTATACCCTTACCAGATTGCCCTGCATCAAGCAAAACCACTCAATAGCAACCAAATTTCAATAGCCACTCAATAGCCATAGCAATCATAGAAATTCCAAGGGCAGTTCAACTTATGATTAGTAAGCGCGAACATCGAATAAATAATAATAGAACACCCTTATAGTAAACATAAATTAACTACTGTATAGTACTCTTCATGAAAATCCCAGTAAGCTATAAGCAGAACCTTACAACGTTTAATGGAACGCACAAATACCTAAATATTTTCAAAAAACTCATCAGGGCAAAATTGGGGCTTGGATATCCTCTTGTTTTCTCCCAGGGGAATTTGATCTTATAGGCACCTAGGTGCGGTCTGTCAGGATATTAAATAAAAAAACATGTTTTTTTAAACTGAAAGTAAGGAGCAACATTAAAACTTAAAACGAACAGAAATTACTTCGTATATGAAAGGGGCTACTCTTTAGTTTGGGGCTGCACTTAAAGTTTGACTCCTTCTCTCAATTCTTCTTTTTAAAACAATAAAAAACTTTAGCGTAAAGAGCGGGGAGTTGATGAAGAAGCAGCCCCTTTCATATACGAAGAAATTTCTGTTCGTTTTAAGTTTTAATGTCGCTCCTTACTTTCAGTTAAAAAAAACTTGTTTTTTAATTTAATTTCTGAACGTTTTTGAATCAATGCATGTTTTGATTTTGGCTCTCTGCAGAGGAATAATTAAAACGAAATTTGCATATTTATTTTTTTTCGGCTAAATGGCTTTCTCATAGTTTTGATCGATAATGATTTTGAGAAAAAAAAGAGCGGGGAAGGAAGCCTAGTTGCCCTCCAATTTCTTGGTTACTTAAAAAGGCAACTAGAACTTTTCATTTTTTACTAATGTTTTTATTAGTAAAAGATATACGTAACTTATAAATTAACCTACGTAACGAACTTTTGTATTCTCATATTTTTATTACATATATGAGGGGGTTTACATATATGATTTTTATTACATATATGAGAGCTTTACACTAAAGCTTAAATTTTGTCCCAATTCATTAAGAATGACCCCTGAATAAAAAAAGTCGTAGAATAAATAGTCGAAATTACTAAAAATACTTTAGCGTAAAGAGCAACGTATTAGGAGGAGGTGAGCCCCTCATATGCTTAATAAATTCTGTTCGTTTTAAGTTTTAATGCTGCCCTTACTTCTAGCTGAAAAAAACTTTTTCATATTTATTTTTTCATTGTTTTTTTTTTTAAATAATGCTAGAATATCCTGTGCTCCCTTCTTGGAAATTTTCTTCCTCCGTGACAAATTCCTCGATGTAAAGTTCCCCCAACATATCCCCCTCTTCTCAACCCCTCCCCCAACCAAAAAATCTCCCTGAAAACGTCTGTACACTTCCCATTAAGAACTTAGGACTGTGGGAGAGTAAGTCGTCCGCAAAGACATAGTTATAAGGTTTTTCGATTACGTTGAATAAAATGGCTGTCTCAGAATTTTGATCTGTTGAGTTTTGGAAAATAACTAGTGTGGGAGGGGGCCTAAGTGCCTTCCAATTATTTTTTCACTTAAAATGGCAGTAGAACTTTTTATTTTCGTTTGAAAGAGCCCTCTCGCAACATTCTAGGACCACTGGGTCGATACGATCACCCCTGGGAAAACAATACAACCCAAACAAGTAAACACGCATCCATGATCTGCCTTCTGGAAAAAAAAATACAAAATTCCCCATTTTTGTAGATAGGAGCTTGAAACTCCTACCGTAGGATTCTCTGATACGCTGAATCTGATGGTTTGATTTTCGTTAAGATTCTATGACGTTTAGGGGGTGTTTCCCCCTACTTTTTAAAATAAGGCAAATTTTCTCAGGCTCGTAACTGTTGATGGGTAAGACTAAACTTGATGAAACTTATATATTTAAAATCATCATTAAAATTTGATTCTTTGATGTAGCTTTTGGTATCAAAATTTCATTTTTTAGAGTTTTGTTACTATTGAGCCGGGTCGCTCCTTACTACAGTTCATTACCACGAACTGTTTGACAGTTAACGCATATGCACGAAGGAATCTCTTATCAGTTAACTTTTATATCTAACTCCAATGTATAAACAAGCATATACAATTGTACATAGAAATGTAAAAATCAAAACTTGGCAACATGAATAAGGTTGTATCACTTACTGACTAATTTTACTTCATAAATTAAGTTTCAGTCATGCAATACATAATTTGGGTCAAATTATTATCTTACAATATAAATAATTTAACCTGGCCGTGGAGGCTTTGCAGGGATCCGCGTCGTATATTTGTTGTAAGTTTTTTGTTATATATCTTATGATATCTTGCACTACCACCCAGTCACTAATCTTAAAACGATCATGTAATGTTATACAACGGGTACCTGGATGCGATTATGTTTCCAATATGTTTTTGCAATCAGTGTCTTACTAGGTTTCCATATTTTTAAAAGAGAGTATTTGTAAAATTGTGTGTTTTTTATGTTGTTCCAGGAACCTCAATGCACGCAATTTTTTCTCATTATAGAGTTTGTAAACAGTTAGTACATTTCAATAAAAGATGGCGAACTATGATTATACTTTGGTAGGGGAATCCTCAGCTTTGCCCTTACTTAGAACCTTCCTAATGTGACAAGTCAGTTGATTTTTGAATTATCAACTCGGCGGAGGTGATGAAAAACTTGAGAGCCATGGCTAATTGGAGTAAAGTCAAGATAGATAGTCTCTGTGGAAAGATAAAGCTGATTTAACTTTTTCAAAGTAGTATAAAAAATGATACAAATCCACTAAGACTTTATTGAAGCGTAAAGCCACAATGCGTATCAGCTCCCAAAGTAAAATATAATAATAAAAATAACTGGATAACACACAATAAAAAAGTAAATGACACACAAAGTAAACGCGCAAGACAACACATCATAAATTGATGCACAGACGAATCATACAAATATCCAAATATCATTTCAATGAATACAACACATCATATTATAATCAATAGAACAAAGACGAGATAAATCTTATTCAGTTTATTCTTTCCACTGTAGTTATGTCAATAACTTTAGAAGTGGGGAAATATCCTGACTTATCATCTTGAGTTGGTTTGTTATTTTATCTCTAAAGATGCTGTAACAATAGCCGGCGAAGGAATGAAAGCAAATGCGAATTATTTTTGTTCTTTATTTATATTCAAGAAACTCTCGAAACTTTTATTTGTGCTGCAGAAAGGGCAAAAAGTTTCGAAAAGGTCCCAAGAAATCTCAAGAAAATTTCAGTCACATACCTTCAAAAATAAAATAACTGAATTCTTTTGCTTTGAATCCTCAAAGAAATTTTTTTTTAGGGACCAAAAGGGGATAATTCGTAGCACTAAAAACAGGCCTTTTAATTAAAATTTTAATTAATTTTAATAATTTAATTAAATAATTAATTTAATTTAAATAATTATTTAATTTAATTAATAATTTTAATTTATTTTAATTAAAAGTGGCGATGAACAATGTGTCTTCATTACTTGCTGCTAAAATCTTTTGGCAATATTTTTTTTGTAGCTTTACAAAAATATAAATTTTTAGCAAACTAAAATTATGAAATTACTAATGATTGATTAAAATTTGATGTCTTGTCATAATAAATACACCTTTAAGCGTAGTAGCCTTATTTTAGGCATAAACATTAAACAGAAAAAGAAATCAAGAACTTCTATCAATCAGAATTCGTGACAAATGTAACCCTAATTTCCGCAATGTGCGCTTAATGAAGATTACATAAAAAAATAGTTTTTTTAACTGAAAGTAAGGAGCGACATTAAAACTTAAAACGAACAGAAATTACTCTGTATGTGAAATGGGTTGTCCCCTCCGCAATCCCTCGCTCTTTACGCTAAAGCTTTTAATTGTTTTAAAAAGCAGAAGTGTGGCAAAGAGTCAAACTTTAGTGTAAAGAGCGAGGGATTGTGGAGGGGACAACCCATTTCATATACGGAGTAATTTCTGTTCGTTTTAAGTTTTAATGTCGCTCCTTATTTTCAGTTAAAAAAAACTAGTTTTTTTATGTAATTTCTGAACGTTTTTGAATTAATGCATTTTTGATTTTGGCTCTCTACACATAAATTATTAAAATGAAATTTGTATATTAATTCCTTTTTTGGCTAAATGACTTTCTCTTAGTTTTGATAAGACGATTTTGAGAAATAAGGGGTGGGGAAGGAGGCCTAGTTGCCCTCCAATTTTTCGGTTACATAAAAAGGCAATTATAAATTTTAATTTTTAACGAATGTTTTTATTAGTAAAAAATATACGTAACTTAAGAATTAACTTACGTAACAAACTTTTATATTCTTAAATTTTTATTATGTATATGAGGGGGTTTGTATTCTCGTTAATACCTCGCTCTTTACACTAAATCGTAAGTTTTGTCCCGATTCTTTAAGAATGACCCCTGGATCAGAAAGGCCGTAGAATAAATAGTTGAATTACTAAAAATACTATAGCATAAAGAGCGAGGTATTCATCTCCTCCTAAATACCTCGCTCTTTATGCTAAAGTATTTTTAGAACCCCTCATATGCGTAATAATCTCTGTTCGTTTTAAGTTTCAATGCTACTCCTTACTTTCAATTGAAAAAACTTTTCCGTGTTTAGTTTTTCATTGTTTTCTTTTATAGTAATTTTAGAAAATCCTGTGCCCTTTTCATTGAATTTCTGTTCCCCCATGACATTTTTCTCCAAGGAAAGATCCTTCCACAAAGCCCCCTTCCCTCAACCCCACCCCCAAAACCAAAAAAAAATCCCCCCTGAAAACGTCTGTACACTTCCCAATAACCATTATTATATGTAAACACTGGTCGGAGTTTGCAACTTGCAGCCCCTCCCCCATGGACTGTGGGGGAGTAAGTCATTCCCAAAGACATAGTTATTATGGTTTCTGACTATGCGAAACAAAATGGCTATCTCACAATCCGTTGACTGGTGAAAAATGAGCGTGGGAGGGGGCCTAGGTGCCCTCCAATTTTTTTGCTCACTTAAAAAGGGCACTAGCACTTTTCATTTCCGTTAGAATGAGCCCTCTTGTGACATTTTAGGACCAATTTTTCGATACGATGACCTCCGGGGAAAAGGAAAAAAAACAACAAATAAACACGCACCCGTGATTTGACTTCTGGCAAAAAAGACGAAATTCCACATTTTTGTAGATAGGAGTTGAAAATTTTTTCTATAGGGTTCTCTGATACGCCGAATAGGATGGTGTGATTTACGTTAAGACTCTATGACTTTTATGGGGTGTTTCCCCCTATTTTCCAAAATAAGGCAAATTTTCTCAGGCTCGTAACTTTTGATGACAATGACTAAATTTGATGAAACTTATATATTTAAAATCAGCAAGAAAATCCGATTCTTTTGATGTATATTTTAGCATCAAAATTTTGTTTTTTAGAGTTTCGTTTACCATTGAGCCAGGTCGCTCCTTACTACAGTTCGTTACCACGAACTGTTTGATAAGTTCCATAAAACTATTTCTGGGGGAGAGAAGCTTTGAAAAATTTTATAGAGGAGAAAGCGGAAAGGACTGTAGAAAAAACCTGTGCACAGATGTTTTGACTGTTTCAAATATGCTGCAAATGGCTGCACTCTTTCCGTCTTCTTTTGGACTACAATATTTGCAATTTTCAGAAAACAAACAAAATTCACGATTAGTTTTCCATCGACAAGTGTAACTAATGTTGCCCAGGCATTAAAGTTAAACGTACATATGAGCGTTCGACATCTTAGATCGCACGAAATTTTACTATTGTAGCTCATTATTAAAATGCATAAAAATATTATATCGTTATTGTTTTGAAGTTTGAGCTTCTTAAAGACATTCCCAGAAAACAGCCAAATAGGTATTGTGACTGAGGTATTATTAGTGAAGTGATTGATACAATCCTTTTCCATTTACTTTTAACCAGGATAGACCAAGCATAATAAAGCATTTAAAAGCAATAATTCTTTTAACATATATACTTTTATCGCTATTTTATTCCTAAAAATTCTCGCTACTATTACACATGCCGCTCCTAACTTTTCGTTCACCCTTGTTAATGATGATTAAAAAAAAATAGGTTTTTTAACTGAAAGTAAGGGGAGACATTAAAACTTAAAACGAACAGAAATTACTAAGGGTGTGAAAGGGGCTGTTCCCTTCTCAACGCCCCGCTCTTTACGCTAAAGTTTGACTCTTTCTCTCAACTCTTCTTTTTAAAACAGTAAAAAACTTTAGTGTAAAGAGCGGGGCGTTGATGAGGAAGCAGCCCCTTTCATATACGAAGTAATTTCTGTTCGTTTTAAGTTTTAATGTCGCTCCTTACTTTCAGTTGTAAAAACTTGTTTTTTTTATTTAATTTCTGAATGTTTTTGAATCAATACATGTTTTGATTTTGGCTCTCCGCAGAGGAATTTGCATACTTTTTTTTTGGCTAAATGGCTTTCTCACAATTTTGATCGAATGATTTTGAGAAAAAAAGAGCGAAGAGGAAGCCTAGTTGCCCTCCAATTTTTTGGTTTATTAAAAAGGCAACTAGAACTTTTAATTTTTTTACGAATCTTTTTATTAGTAAAAGATATACGTAACTTATAAATTAGCTTACGTAAAGAATTTTTTATTCTCATGTTTTTATTACACATATGAGAGGGTTCGCCCCCTCGTCAGTACCTCTCTCTTTACACCAAATCTTAAATTTTGTCCCAATTCATTAAGAATGACCCCTGAATCACAAAAGCCGTAGAATAAATAGTTGACATTACTAAAAATACTTTAGCGTAAAGAGCGAGGTATTAGGAGGAAGTGAGCCCCTCATATGGGTAATAATTTCTGTTCGTTTTAAGTTTTAATGCTGCTCCTTACTTCCAGCTGAAAAAACTTTCTCATATTTATTTTTTCATTGTTTTTTTTTTAAGTAATGCTAGTAAATCTTGCGCTCCCTTCATGGAAATTTTCTTCCCCCATGACATGGAATTCTTCGATGGAAAAATTCCCCAGTATATCCCCCTCTTCTCAACCCCCCCCCCAACCAAAAAATCCTTCCGAAAACGCCTGTACACTTCCCAATAACCATTACTATATGTAAACACTGGTCAAAGTTTGTAACTTGTAGCCCCTCCCACGGGGACTGTGGAGGAGTAAGTCGTCTTCAAAGACATGGTTATAAGGTTTTTCGACTACGTTGAATAAAATGGCTATCTCAGAGTTTTGATCCGTTGACTTTAGGAAAATAATTAGCGTGGGAGGGGGCCTAGGTGCCCTCCAATTTTTTTGGTCACTTAAAATGGGCACTAGAGCTTTTCATTTCCGTTAGAATGAGCCCTCTTGCAACATTCTAGGACAGCTGGGTCGATACGATCATGATACGATTCTATGACTTTTAGGGGGTGTTTCTTTTGATGGGGTGTTTGAGGCTCGTAACTTTTGATGACAAAGACTAAATTTGATGAAACTTATATATTTAAAATCAGCATAAAAATTCGAATCTTTTGATGTATCTTTTAGTATCAAAATTCCGTTTTTTAGAGTTTCGTTTGCTATTGCGCCGGGTCGCTCCTTACTACAGTTCGTTACCACGAACTGTTTGATATGATCTACGTCAGCTGTTTCGTCAGCCAGGGTATACTGTTAGCTGCAATTATCTTGCCACTAAACAGAATGTACGCTATTTCCAGATTGTGAAGCTCTTTTTCTGGTAAAGAATTTCTAATATTCTATACATTAACATCTTAGTTATTGCCTTTTTTTAGTACAATCAAACTTTTAAGTAACTATATTCTCCATCCCTTGCCCTCTAAAAACTAATATACTCTGAGATAAATAGTAGCTATGCATGCATAATTATAGAGAACTCTATTATGTATTAACATAAAGCTTAGATATAAGAGAACAGTCTTTAACTTTGTGGATAAAACAAATTCAATTAAAAAAGAAATTATAAGGAAATAAATTTACCTCTTTTACTTCACTCTAATCTACTCTACGTTTTTAGCAAAGATGTAAATACCTTGAGACAATTTGAATTAATGTTTTCCTTAATTCGTTTTAAAAAAGTCAGGTTGGAGCGTTTTTCAAAAGGTTATGGTTCATTTATTTTTGTGTCAAGTCTTAAGTTCTCCTTTGTTAATTAATTTGGAATGAAAATTGGATTGTTTCCTTAAACGAATGGGTGGGTTTTCAAGCAGCAGTCACGAATAAAGGAATCTTAATAAAAGAAAAGTTTCTGACACTAAAACAACCAATACTAAGCTCTGAATTTGAAATGAATTTTTAAATTAATTTGAAACTTGGACATGAGACAGTGAGTTTCACGAAAAATATAACATGTTAACATGAATAAACTCGTTCAATGGGATAATAGCAAATAAAATAGTAATATACAATATAAAAATAAACGAAATTCCAGCTCTTTAAAATCTTAATGGAGTCTGTAGCCACGTATTTTATCGATTTTAAATGTTTGGTAATTTTGCTAATGTTGAGGCAATCCAAGTAAAATTGCATGAACAGAGTGATAGTAATAATATTAAGCAAAATTTTTTCAGTCAGTTACGCTAGATATAGTCTAAAATATAAACTACATTTACATTTCTGATGGACGTTTTTCTGATGGAAGATTAATTAAAAAAAACTAATTTTTTTAGCTGAAAGTAAGGAGCGACATTAAAACTTAAAACGAACAGAAATTACTCCGTATATGAAATGAGTTGTCCCCTCCGCAATCCCTCGCTCTTTACGCTAAAGCTTTAAATTGTTTTAAAAAGTAGAATTGAGTCAAACTTTAGCGTAAAGAGCGAGGGATTGCGGAGGGGACAACTCATTTCATATACGGAGTAATTTCTGTTCGTTTTAAGTTTTAATGTCGCTCCTTACTTTCAGCTAAAAAAATTAGTTTTTTTATTTAATTTCTGAACGTTTTTGAATTAATGCATGTTTGGTTTTGGCTCTCCGCACATAAACTATTAAAATGAAATTTGTATATTAATTCTTTTTTTGGCTAAATGGCTTTCTCTTAGTTTTGATCAGACGATTTTGAGAAATAAGGGGTGGAGAAGGAGGCCTAGTTGCCCTCCAATTTTTCGGTTACTTAAAAAGGCAACTAGAACTTTTAATTTTTAACGAACGTTTTTATTAGTAAAAAATATACGTAACTTAAGAATTAACTTACGTAACAAACTTTCATAACCTTATATTTTTATTATGTATACGAGGGGGTTTGTACCCTCGTTAATACCTTGCTCTTTACACTAAATCGTAAGTTTTGTCCCAATTCTTTAAGAATGACCCCTGAATCAGAAAGGCCTAGAATAAATAGTTGAAATTACTAAAAATACTTTAGCATAAAGAGCAAGGTATTTATCTCCTCCTAAATACCTCGCTCTTTATGCTAAAGTATTTTTAGAACCCCTCATATGCGTAATAATCTCTGTTCGTTTTAAGTTTCAATGCTACTTCTTCCTTTCATTTGAAAAAACGTTTTCATGTTTATTTTTCATTGTTTTCTTATAGTAATGCTAGAGAATCCTGCGCCCTTGTCATTGAATTTTTCTTTCCCTATGACAGATTCCTCCAAGGAAAGATCCTCCAACATAGCCCCCTCTCCTCAGCCCCACTCCCAAACAAAATAAAATCCCCCTGAAAACGTCTGTACACTTCCCAATAACCATTACTATATGCAAACAATGGTCAAAGTTTGTAACTTGCAGCCCCTCCCCCAGGGATTGTGGGGGAGTAAGTCATCCCCAAAGACATAGTTATTATGGTTTTTGACTATGCTGAACAAAATGGCTATCTCAAAATTTTGATCCGTTGACTTTGGGAAAAAAATGCGCGTGGGAGGGGGCCTAGATGCCCTCCAATTTTTTTGGTCACTTAAAAAGGGCACAAGAACTTTTGACCTCCGTTAGAATGAGCCCTCTTGCGACATTATAGGACCACTTGGTCGATACGATGACCCCTGGGAAAAAAAAAACAAACAAACAAATAAACACGCACCCGTGATTTGTCTTCTGGCAAAAAATACAAAATTCCACATTTTTGTAGATAGGAGCTTGAATCTTCTACAGTATGGTTCTCTGATACCCTGAATCTGATGGTGTCATTTTCGTTAAGATCCTACGACTTTTAGGGGGTGTTTCCCCCTATTTTCCTAAATAAGGCAAATTTTCTCAGGCTCGTAACTTTTGATGGGTAATACTAATCTTGATGAAACTTATATATTTAAAATCAGCATTAAAATGCGATTCTTTTGAAGTAGCTATTGATACCAAAATTCAATTTTTTAGAGTTTTGGTTACTATTGAGCCGGGTCGCTCCTTACTACAGTTCGTTACCACGAACTGTTTGATAAGAGCAAAGTTGACACTTGAAATGAGCAAACATTATTACTTCGCAATCTATGTCGCATATATGTCTAAAAAACTAGTTCTAATAAATTGTCTTGCGAACTTTCCAAAGATCTCTTTGAAAAAAGAGTCAAAGGTTTGACTCTTTCTCTCGACTCTACTTTTTAAAACAGTAGAAAATTTAGCGTAAAGAGCAGGGCGTTGAAGAGGGAACAGCCCCTTTCATATACGGGGTAATTTCTGCTCGTTTTAAGTTTTAATGTTGCTCCTTACTTTCAGTTAAAAAAAACTTGTTTTTTTTTATTTAATTTCTGAACGTTTTTTAGTTAATCCATGTTTTGATATCGGCTCTCCGCAGATGAGTAATTAAAGCGAAATTTGCATATTTATTTATTTGACTAAAGGGCTCTGCCATAGTTTTGATCGAATGATTTTGAGAAAAAAGGAGGAGGGAGGATGCCCAGTTGCCCTCCAATTTTTTGGGTACTTAAAAAGGCAACTATAACTTTTAATTTCTTACAAACGTTTTCATTAGTAAATACGTAACTTACGAATTAGTTTACGTAACAAACTTCTATATTCTTATGTTTTTATTACGTATATGAGAGGGTTCGCCCACTCGTCAATACATCGCTCTTTACATCAAAGCTTAAATTTTTTCTTCTGAATCACAAAGGCCGTAGAATAATTAGTTGAAATTACTTAAAATACTTTAGCGTAAAGGGTGAGGTATTAAGGTGAGGTGAGCCCCTTATATGCGTAATATTTTCTGTTCGTTTTAAGTTTTAATGCTACTTCTTACTTTCATTTGAAAAAACTTTTTCATAATTGTTTTTTCATTGTTTTTTAAATAATGCTAGAAAGTGCTGCGCCCCCTTCATGGAAATCTTCTTCCCCCATGGCAAATTCCTCCATGGAAAGTTTCCCCCACATAGCTCCCTCTTTCCAACCCCTCCTCCCAACCAAAAAATCCCCCTGAAAACACATGTACACTTTACAATAACCATTACTATATGCAAACACTGGTCAAAGTTTGTAACTTGTAGCCCCTCCCACAGGGACTGTGGCGGAGCAAGTCGTCCCCAAAGACATAGTAATAAGGTTTTTGACTATGCTGAATAAAATGGCTATCTCAGAATTTTGATCTGACGACTTTGGGAAAAACATGAGCGTGGGAGGGGGCTTAGGTGCCCTCCAAATTTTTGTCACTTTAAAAGGGCACTAGAACTTTTCATTTCCATTAGAACGATCCCTCTCGTAAAATTCTAGGACCACTGGGTCGATACAATCACCCCTGGGAAAAAGAAAAAAAACAAATAAACACGCATCCGTGATTTGTCTTCTGGCAAAAAATACGAAATTCCACATTTTTGTAGACTTGTACAGTAGGGTTCTCTGATACGCTGAAACTGATGGTGTGATTTTCGTTAAGATTCTATAACTTTTAGAGGGTCTTTCCCCCTATTTTCTAAAATAGGGCAAATTTTCTCCGGCTCGTAACATTTGATGGGTAGGATTAAACTTGATGAAACTTATATATTTAAAATCAGCATTAAAATGCAATTCTTTTGATGTAACTATTGGTATCAAAATTCCGTTTTTTAGAGTTTTGGTTACTATTGAGCCGGGTCGCTCCTTACTACAATTCGTTACCACAAACTGTTTGCAACCATTCAGCTTGATATAGCTGCAAACCGGAAGTGATGCAGCTAAATCTACTGCGTTGTGAACCATGTTTCTGCTTTTTTAGCATAGTTTTTATTGTTGCAGGAAGCTAGTCACATGCACCAGATTGCACTGACTGCTTCGTTTTTGGTTTTATTAATGACGAAAAATTTTTGTTTTGTGGTTTGCAAAATTCAATTTCAAGTTGAAGCTAAGAAATGCGGAAATTCCTTTTTGTGATGCGGATTATTTTCGTGCGTGGCTTTAGGGACTTGACGACGTATGCGTAATTGTCAATTAGTATACAATCTATGCATTTTAGCAGCCTTGCCTCGTCAAATAGTGCCGTTTGGATATTATGTGTTGCATGCAAGATTGTGAGCTGTCTTTAACTGTTCTGTGCCTTTTAAACTAAAAAATATTTGAAAACAGATAGAATTGTATTATCGTAGATTAATAAAAAACACAGTGGCCAGTAACCAAAGTATAATTACTAAAGAGCTAGCAAATTTAAGTAAATATTAATGTTACTTTCCCTTGGAGCAAAAATTGTCTCTATGATCTAAGAATGAGGACAAGCGTGTTACTGTAGGTAAAGCGTGTTACTAAATGTTACTGTGGTACATTTACTGTAGACTAAATCTTATATTCAGGTACTGAACAAAACATATTTTCAAATTTTGAAAATATGTTTATATTTTCATTGTTTTTTTTATAGTAATGCTAGAAAGTCCTGCGCCCTTTTCATTGAATTTCTCTTCCCCCATGAAATATTCCTCCAAGGAAAGATCCTCCCATATAGCCCCCTCCCCTGAACCCCACACCCAAACCAAAAAAATCCCCCTGATAACGTTGGTACACTTCCCAGTAACCATTACTGTATGTAAACATTGGTCAAAGTTTGTAACTTGCAGCCCCTCCCCCAGGGACTGTGGGGGGTAAGTCATCCCCAAAGACATAGTTATTATGGTTTTCGACTATGCAGAACAAAATGGCTATCTCAAAATTTTGATCCGTTGACTTTGGGGAAAAATGAGCGTGGGAGGGGGCCTAGGTATCCTCAAAATTACCCCTATCTTCTTAACACTGCTTATAAGGACTACTTTACCCAAGGTTTAAGCCTATCAAAATACTTTTGTTATTAAAGCTTTTATTTCAATAGTTAAAGCACAAAGAATGCCCTCACTAACTTGAGATAATCTACTCGTGGATTAACCCAAAGGCCACTAGACTAGCAAAAGAATCTGAGAAACTGCTGAAGTTATATGTTATATGTCTTTTAAGTACCGGCAAGGAATTCAAAAGTTTTCAATATTCTGTAGGAATCTATTTTTTGCTTCTAATTACAATTAAATAAAAAAAACAAGTTTTTTTAAATGAAAGTAAGGAGCGACATTAAAACTTGAAACGAACAGAAATTACTCCGTATATGAAAGGGGCTTTTCCTCCTCGACACCCCGCTCGTTACGCTAAAGTTTTTTATTGTTTTAAAAAGTAGAGTTGCGAGAAAGAATCAAACTTTAGCGCAAGGAGCGGGGTGTCGAAGAGGAAAAGCCCCTTTCATATACGGAGTAATTTCTGTTCGTTTTAAGTTTTAATGTCGCTCCTTACTTTCATTTAAAAAAACTTGTTTTTTTTATTTAATTTCTGAAAGTTTTTGAATTAATACATGTCTGATTTTGGCTCTCCGTACATAAATTATTAAAATGAAATTTGCATATTAATTCTTTTTTTGGCTAAATGGCTTTCTCTTAGTTTTGATCAGACGATTTTGAGAAATAAGGGGTGGGGAAGGAGGTCTAGTTGCCCTCCAATTTTTCGGTTACTTAAAAAGGCAACTAGATCTTTTAATTTTTAACGAACGTTTTTATTAGTAAAAAAAATACGTAACTTAAGAATTAACTTACGTAACAAACTTTTATATTCTTATATTTTTGATTATATATATGAGGGGGTTGGTCCCCTCGTTAATACCTCGCTCTTCACACTAAATCTTGTTTTAATCCCAATTCTTTAAGAATGACCCTTGAATCAGAAAGGCCATAGAATAAATAGTTGAAATTATTTAAAAATTTTTTAGCATAAAGAGCGAAGTATTTATCTCCTCCTAAATACCTCGCTCTTTATGCTAAAGTATTTTTAGAACCCCTCATATGCGTAATAATCTCTGTTCGTTTTAAGTTTTAATGCTTCTCCTTACTTTCAATTGAAAAAAAACTTTTTCATGTTTATATTTTCATTGTTTTTTTTTATAGTAATGCTAGAAAGTCCTGCGCCCTTTTCATTGAATTTCTCTTCCCCCATGAAATATTCCTCAAAGGAAAGATCGTCCCATATAGCCCCCTCCCCTGAACCCCACACCCAAACCAAAAAATCCCCCTGATAACGTCGGTACACTTCCCAGTAACCATTACTGTATGTAAACATTGGTCAAAGTTTGTAACTTGCGGCCCCTCCCCCAGGGACTTTGGGGGGTAAGTCATCCCCAAAGACATAGTTATTATGGTTTTCGACTATGCGGAACAAAATGGCAATCTCAAAATTTAAATCCGTTGACTTTGGGAAAAAAATGAGCGTGGGAGGGGGCCTAGGTATCCTCAAATTTTTTTGGTCACTTATAAAGGGCACTAGAACTTTTCATTTCCGTTAGAATGAGCCCTCTTGCAACACTCTAGGACCACTTGGTCGATACGATGACCCCTGGGGAAAAAAAACAAAAAACAACAACAAAAAAACAAATAAACACGCACCCGTGATTTGTCTTCTGGCAAAAAAATACGAAATTCCACATTTTTGTAGATTGGACCTTGAAATTTTTTCTATAGATTTCTCTGATACGCTGAATGCGATGGTGTAATTTTCGTTAAGATCCTATGACTTTTAGGGGGTGTTACCCCCTATTTTCCAAAATAAGGCAAATTTTCTCAGGCTCGTAACTTTTGATGACAAAGACTAAATTTGATGAAACTTATATATTTAAAAGCAGCATAAAAATCTGATTCTTTTGATATATCTTCTAGCATCGAAATTCCGTTTTTTAGAGTTTCGTTTACTATTGAGCCGGGTCGCTCCTTACTACAGTTCGTTACCACGAACTGTTTGAAACAATAGTGCAAAGACGGACATCCAGAGAAAATTTGGTCAAGCTAAGTCATGGATTTCACAAAGTCAAGTCTCAAAAGCCAAAAATTATTGAGCATGAAAAATTATCTGAATTAGCAAGATAACAAGGGATAAATAACTAGAAACAAGCTTAACAAGAACTAAGAAAGCTGCAAAAGCAATAAAAGACGTCCTCAATGGTCATTGTGAGTTGGGTCTCAATTTTTTATTTGACACAAGAACTGTTACACAAATAGCAAACGTTTAGGGGTATCCTATTTTTCAATGAAAAGCAAAGCATAGAACTGAAATGGGATGTACATAACCGCGGAAAGCTAAGCACTTCCAGAACAACACTAAATAAGTAGACTGATTGACTTATCTCAGGTACTTCTTTGATTTGCTATTTCTAGGTCAATTTTGTTGGCTTTAATCACACTAAAAGTTCCAAAGGGCTGTTTCTAGTTTACCAAGACACAGTTGTGAGGTGTAAGCCTATTAAGTGAACTTTGCTCTATAAATGCATTTACGCACAAAATCTATTTTTGAAGATGGCATTTTACGGACAATAATTTCGAAAAAAAAGGCATAAAAAAACTATAGGAACTATGGCGATATCGCTGCAGCTCCGAGATTTTAGGTAGAGGAAGGCACGGATCAGGGGATTTTTACTCCACATGTGCTTAGAGTCCTAGCTAATTAAAAAGGGGGAAAGAAAAAAATTATTTGATTGTAAATGATGCTGCATTTAAAACCAATGAGCAGTACTTTTTTTTAATTCCAAATTGCTTATATATTTTTAAGTGATATCCCCTCGCTAGGACAACCCAAAACGAAAATGTTTTCGATTTTCACAAGTCATATTAAAATAATTTCTTTTTTATTATAGAATCTATTCAGCTTAAATTTTGATGGATAAATATGAAATAAGGAGATTTTTGGTAGTACATTTTCTTCTGTTTGACACTTTTACCCGTGAATAAGAAAGCAACATTTTTACTCGCTATTTGTCGTGCATTGTTCAGAACCCTTTTCATTTAAATAATCTGTTTAAGATTTTCGAAAGTTTGCCTCGAAGCAAATGGATTAGAAGTGCCGAAGCTGACGCCATCAGAGACGTGACATCCAGTAAATAAACCTCCCTTTCAAAATAGTAAGGAACGATAAATCTTACCTGACCTGCATGATGCCAAGTAATAAAAGATGGCGGTTCTGAGGACTGAGGGGCTAAACAGGTTAAATTTATGTCACTTCCAACTTTGATAAATAGCTCTGGAGGACCAATCTTGGCTTTTGCAACTAAAAGGTAAATTCATGATTTATGTAGGGGTCTGAAAAACAACTAATATTTGAATGTCAAATTACTCTCTGACTATATTTCACATTTTTTAATTTTGCAAAAAAATAAGAAAAAAACAAAAAACGGGGAACAATGTAAAGCAAATTATTGTTTTGGCTGGGAAACGTCACCCTTGCATTGTGCTGAGAGTGCAACAACAACAGTATAGCCTCCTAGTTGCATTGCTGCTAATGAGTTTTTTTTTATTTTCTCGTTGTCAGTAATTTACAGCTTGAAAAGAGTAACGGATACAACTTTGGAATTTTTTTTTCAATATAGAAGACTCAAAAACAAAGAAGAAAAGTTTCTCTTAAATGATTCAAGTTTCCTGTGATTTTCAATAAAAAAAATGCGTTTTTTAGAACTTGCACAATATTCTAATTTAGAAGCCAAAAACTGTCCTAGTTCAGAAATTCATCTTCTCATATGTGTTGTGGTTTTCATAGAGTTATCTCCCCCTGAAACCCTGATATTGAAATTCTGTACCTCTTTTAAAAATGTTTCCACGAAATAATTCGGAAGAAGTGTATATAGAAATCCTCAATTCAGACGTTTTTTGTCGTGTTTTTTTTATTGTTATGTTGCTTCAAGTTTTGGGACTTCGTTTTGGCACAAGGCTTGTGTTGAGAACTAAGCTAAAATATGTCCAAATAAAATTAGCCGCAGATCTCCAAAATATTTGTTTCAGAAAGTTTTCCAAAGTCTTGTCATTCATAATAAAAAAAAACAAGATGTTAATCGAACTTAATGGAAAGTAATAACCTGTTTTTTACTTGTTGCTTTGGTCTTTGGTTTATAAACACATTCCATCCTAAATGGAGAGAGGGGGTCCCCGAATTATTGTCATCATGACTTATTCCTGAGAAGGATTTTGGGTCTCAACAAAACTAGGTGGAAAGCAAGAGCTGTTGCCCTAGTAATATACTTTAGGAAATATGACCAAATACCAAGTGAGGGAAGGGGGGTCTTCAAATTATTGTCGTAAGAAAATATATGTGAAGGCGGTTATAAGATTGCCATAGCTTTTGTTGTATTTTTTTTTTATTACAAGCCAACAGTTAAATCACTAGTTTGTTAGGCTGCGGCATTGAAATACTCCATGGAAATCGTTTTCCTTAGCTTTCTAGGATTTTTCAATGTAAGTTTTCCGTTCTTCATTTCTGCTAGGCAGTGAACGGATCTGAGCTTAAAACCTACGCAGACACACAAAATTCCTTTTGCTCTGAAGAACGGTGGATCAGGTTGAAAAACAGGGCATCGTTTGAGGCTGCAAGCTATATAAATATAGAATAAATATTAAGGTATTTTATTTACTCTAGGATAATCAATATCAGGTACTCCTCAACGTAAAGCGCGCTGATAACTTGTGTGGGTTCATCCATAAACAGGTCGATCACCTACAAATTGGGAAGCACAGCCACCAATATTTTGCCAATCTTAAGACGTATGAGAAGGCCGATGCCAAAAGTACAACTTACCCATGGGATGATGGAAATTCTTAGGTGGCACTACCAACAGTATTTTTTCTGGGAATGGCCAATCATGGACTAGATAAGAACAATCGCAAAGACCAAAAGAATATTAAATATTTCATGGATTATCATTGCAAAATATTTCCAAATTGAAATTTTACACCATAAAACGATCTCCAAGAAAGCTTTAAGTGGTGCAACACAAAGTAATGCAAAGAACAATTGAAACAAGTGGAGTAGCCTCTCGAAACGGCCTCAGTGGCCCTAGTGCCAGTACGAACACCAATGGGGCAATCCCTGTAGGAAGGGAGTGTCATGGGTTTTACTCATTTTTCTTTTATTACATTTCAATTATTTAACCGACTGTTGCGTAATTCCCGTGGCATGACTGGTTCCAAGTAAATAGTTCCCCGGCTTTTTCATTTACGTGCTATTCGGAAGTAATTCATTTTCCTTCGTAGAAGCGACTCTTAAAAATCAAGAAACAAATGTCTTCAACCAAACCAGTCCCACCCAAACTGGATCCAACCCAAATTGGGGAAGTAAGATTAGATTAGGTGTCATAGTCTTCTTTTCATAAGTCCGCACCTAATCCAACCTCTGTTCTTGGTGGAAGCTCCCTAAAATCCTTGCAGTAGTGGGAGCTACATTAAGAGGATGTCAGATCTTCACAAAACCTGGCCAGAAAGAAGAGTAAATCTCGTATTTAAGGCTTTTTAGGGTTCATCTATGATTCGGTCACATTGAAGGGAAGGAAAAAGGGTCCCAAATCTTTTGTCACCACAGTGTCCACGAAAAGGAGTCATCAGATGTCATTCCAATTTGTCACAAAGCGGCATTTAGTTTCCTGACGGCACCTTTAAGGAACTCGTACTTGATATGGCTTTTCTAGAATGAGAAAGGAGGAGAACCCTCAATTCTTATCATTGCAACATATGCCATAAGGCGCAATTATATCACAGGCAAATTTAGTGAGAATCAAGCGATGAGAACTAACTGCTCCCAAAAGGGAGGGGGGTTGTACCCTAAAATTATTGTCATTAGGGAATCTACAAGAAGAGGTTGTAGAGCTCACTGTACCTGAATTCTTTTTTTTCTTTTGAGCCTGGAATCTATTTAACTTCTATTGGGGAGGAGAAGGCGGGGATATATTCTTGACGTCAAGACAACTACCAATTACAGTCTGAAGATCTAATCCCAAAAAAAGAAGTGAAGGGTAAGTAGTTTTTTAATTGCGTCTTTTTGGACTTCACAAGTGCCCTAAATTCTCAAGGGGGAAAAGGATCTGTAAATTATGTCGTCTATGCTTTAATACTTGATCTGACTTATTAGGGAGAAGGCTGCAAAATACTTGGTCGTCAGCTTATTAGCTACTAGACGGGCTTGAAGAACTTCAACAAACATCACCCAGAATAATGATTTCATCCTACCTCTTTGATGGAAAAACTAAATTATTTAATCTCAGCCAATGTCTATTGAATCTCAATTAAAAGCGATGCGAATTATTCGCTAAGGTAACAATTGTGTCTCTAGAGGGATTGGTTGGGGTATGTTCCTGTACCTTGTTGAGCATTTGCTACGTGATGCAAGTGTCATGCTAGTCTTTAGGTCAGTTTTATCTTTTGTATTTAGATGTGTATTCACATTCCTAAAACGAAAGTTCTACTTACGGTCAAATAAAATAGGAAATTGACGATGGTTTTCATTACCCTAATTAAAGCAAAATTGGTGGAATATTTATATATATTTTTTTTTCAATGCGTTGTTGCTTCGCGTAAATTAAAATCATTTCTCGAATTATCCTTATAAAATACACATTATTTTAACTTAGAGATTTAAAAGCCACAGATATTGAATATTTAATTTTGCTTGAATACAAAACTGAGATACTTATAGAAATAGACATTGAATGCAAAAAAAAAATAAGAAAAGAAATGGCTACATAGAAGATACAAGTATAAATAAGGTAAAAGGTAAAGGATACGGCATTAGACTTTAAAGTCCGTACCGGCGGTGCTGATCTCCGTTTCTTGGCCCTTCAGCCAGGAAGTGCAAAGTATAAAATACTTCATGAATTTATCTGCTTTGGTCTTAGCATTCTATCTGCGCCTTATGCTTCTCTCACCTCGTCTCTCTATTCGGAGCAGCGGGGCATACAAGGTATTTTGCAAGGTATCCAACTCATTTAAAAGAGGAGGGCATAACAATAGGGAAAAACCGAAAGATATAATCGAAAGATATTCATTCATCATAAAGTCCTCTACCATTTTTTACCATTATTAAAAGTTCTACTTATATAGTTCAATAGTTTCCTAGATACCCTTAACCACAATATTACCCCATCCCATAACTGCTGTTATGCTATGTTAATGCTGTTATGATGCCATTAGAGGAGGAGACCCAAATCGGTCAATCCGGCTGGATTGGCCGGATGGAACAATAAATAAGTAAGTAAGTAAGTAAAGTAAGTTAGTTCAGTAAGTTAATTAAGTTAAGTAAATAAGTACAATAATACCAGAATTATAAATGTCATAACATGTTTTCATCACTGGTCACACCAATAAAAATTATTAATTCTTTTTTTTACTTCCACTGATACTCTTTAGATTAAATGTTTTCATTTTTAATTTTTAGCCATTTGAGTAAATTCCGTATGCTTTTTTTTCATTCCCTGACATAACTCAGCCCTATTTTTTGGCGAAGGCTTAGGTACAGAAAACTTATTTCTGTAGAATAAAAAATATCTAACTTGAGTGATTGGTGCGTATATAGTCGCAATCTACTGCGACACTTATGTCAGCAAAGCATGACAACAAAACTAGCTGTGTTACTATTTTATCAATGATTTCACTTTCCCCTTACTTTACTAAAGCATTTAAATTTTTGTCTAGGTAAGCATTTCCTACTTTATCTTCATTCTACTTAGCTTTCTTCTAACATCTAACGCTAAGCCCTTACAAAAACTGTTGTCCACAGTGTTTGCATGATAAGCGTACTCCCTCTTTATATTCATCACGTAAATTCGTGGGATTCCTTTCTTAATAAAGTCTCCAGAGATAATGGCCCACGCATATTTAGTGAAATGCTATTTTCGGCAAGTCTTCTGAACTTGTCATCTCTTATGAACAAATGTGGTTTTCTAAGGATCCGTGTGATATGAAATTATTCAGCAATCAATAAAAAAAATAAAAAAATGATGATTTTCTAATAAAGGTAAAGAGCAAAGTTGAAACTTCAAACAAGCAAAAATTACTGCTCCCTGGTTTATGCAATACATTTTAAAGGAATATTTCAAAAAACAGACTGATGTTCTATCCCTGTTTTTGTAGGATTCTGGAAAATACACTTTACTGAAAACACAAAACCGAAGCAACAAAACAGGAATAGAAACAGGAAAATCCTCAATTGGCCAGAAAAAATAAAGAATAATTTGTGAAGTTCTAAATAATCTTTTAATGGCCATAAAATTAATAAACTTTACGACACATTTTGACTCTATAAAAAACTAAATAAAAATTAATTTTCAAAAAACGGTTAGTTTATCATAATTCTAAATATAGCGAAATATTATGAGACAGTTTCTTTGAAATAGTTTTTCAAAAATATGTTGCATAAACCGCAAAGCAGTAATTTTATCCGTTCAAAGTTTCTACTTAACCCTTTACTTTCATCAGAAAAAATTAGTCACTAGTCAGTTTGATAGCAAAAATAAATGATGTAAAATAATTAGTATGCTTGTAGTTTACAGTAAAAAAAATTATCCAATAAAAAAATTGGATAGTTTACCCAATAAAAAAATTGGGTAGTTTACCCAATAAAAAAACAGTATACCCGAGGGTATACTTTTCTTTCAGAATTCATAGAATTTTAAAGTTTTAACTTATCAGACAAAACAAATGTCAAATTTAACATATTTGTTTAATTGTTAGTTACTTGTTAGTGGAGGTCCAAAGTTTCAACTTGACCTTTTACTTTCATCAGAAAAAATTTGTCACTTGTCAGTTTGATAACAAAAACTAAAAAAAAACGGTTATTTTATCATAATTCTAAGTATAGGGAATATTATGAGCCAGTTTTTTTAAATAGTTTTTCAAAAATATGTTGCATAAGCCGCGAAGCAGTAATTTTGTCCGTTCAAAGTTTCTACTTAATCCTTTACTTTCATCAGAAGAAATTTGTCATTAGTCAGTTCTATAACAAAAAAAAATGGTTAGTTTATCATAATTCTAAGTATAGAGAAATATTATGGGCCAGTTTCTTTGAAATAGTTTTTCAAAAATATGTTGCATAAACCGCGAAGCAGTAATTTTTTTCGTTCAAAGTTTCTACTTAACCCTTTACCTTCATCAGAGAAAATTAGTCACTAGTCAGTTTTATTCAAAACAAATTTTATGACCTTTATTTACTATGAACCGTATTACGTTCATTACTAGATTGCAGCTGTAGTTTTGATCTCTTTCAGCCTATACGTTATGCAACAAAAATTAACTAAAAGTATTTACAGTAAAAATTATACCAGTTGGTCATTGAAAGTGTTTTTTTACATATTGCTTTTAAAATCCATTGAACAGAAAACTGAGTTAATTAAGCCAATTTTAAATAAATCAGCTCTTTCCATTACCGAGGTGTGGGAGAAATGCTTCATTATATTGCTCTTAAGTTAGAGCATTTTTTCTTGAATTATTGGTCGGGGGGATTTAAATTTGAGGACATCTGAGGGAATCGTAAACCTTCCATGTATAAATTATGATTTTTGTCGTTCTGAGTTTTAAAGTTGTTGTTTTTATGTTGATACGTATATTTTGTAAAAATACGCAAAAAACATTTGTACATTTAATAACGATTGTTCTCGAAACAAGCGGACAGGCCAGACCTCCGTTGAGAAGCGGTGTTTCTGTTAAAAAGGTGGAGATGAGTTTTTCCAAGTTCCTTCACTGATTTTTAGAAAGCTTTTCAGTAAATGCATTTTTGATATTTATACTGGAATTAAAGAAGAACATGCGCGGCCCACTATAGCAACCAAAAATAAAAAAAAATAAAAAATAACGGGGGTGATTCCAACTTGACTGTGATTCCAAATGTAGAAAATTCTTTAATTTCAAAATTATTAATAAAAACTTACAAGCATAATAAAACGTGTGTAACTAAAATAAAAGGGAGAAACGCCCCCTAAACGAAATATGATCTTGCTAAAAATTACTGTATCATGTTCAACGTGTATAAGAATCCTAATACGGAGGTTTCAAGCTCCTAATACGGATATTATGCTCCAGAGCATTAGATTTTACATCTCTTTTCTCAGAAACTTGATGATGGATGCGTGTTCATTTGCTTGTTTTTTTGTTGTTTTTTTTTCCCGCCGGGGGTATCATACAAAGTAGTGGTTAGAGAATATCGAAAGAAGGCTCATTTTAGTGGAAATTAAAAGTTCTTGTAGACCTTAAAAGTAAGAAAATAGATCGAACTGCAGGAAGGTTTGATTTCCAGTCATTTTTAATCAAACAGGGTGAAAATGCTATTGAGTAAAATATTTCCGGATTCTACCCAAACCAAGTGCCAATTTTTACCATTTTATGCTGTTTCAGCCAAAGTATGGTCAAATTCAATCAAGTTAAAGTTATGAGGTAGCCAATCGGCTTAGAACTTTCGAGAAGCTATACAAATTTTCTCCCAGTTTCAAAGGTCATACTGCCACTTGGGGCTACATTCGTCCCCAAGCTTATACACAGCCAATAGTCAGAAAAGGGCCTATTATTTAAAACGTAGGAACAGTGTTACTACAGGATTTTACAATATTGCATTATTGCACACCAGTTAGCGTATGAGATTGGAAGACCACTAGGCTCCATGGGAGAATAGGGGCTCCCAAGCCCGTATAAGTAAATTTTCCGGGAAATTTTATTTCCAAATTTTTGCGAAGGATCCTTTCTGTCAATGTAGAGTGGAAATTCAACATCTAGTATTCTCTAACTTGAAAGAATGTATTTGGAGTACACATGTAATCAAAAAGTTTATGGTAACGAACTGTAACCAAGCAGCTACTCTGCTCAATAATAAGCAAAACTCTTAAAAAAACAAAATTTTATATCAACAGACATATCAAAAGGAAAGGCTTATTGTACTGAGTCCAAATATATCAAGTTTGTTAAGTTCCGTCTTTCCTGTCATTAAAAAAAAACAAGTTTTTTTAACTGAAAGTAAGGAGCGACATTAAAACTTAAAACGAACAGAAATTACTTCGTGTATGAAAGAGGCTGCTTCCTCATCAACGCCCCGCTCTTTACGCTAAAGTTTGACTCTTTCTCTCAATTCTTCTTTTTAAAACAGTAAAAAACTTTAGCGTAAAGAGCCGGGCGTTGATGAGGAAGCAGCCTCTTTCATATACGAAGTAATTTTTGTTCGTTATAAGTTTTAATGTCGCTCCTTACTTTCAGTTAAAAAAACTTGTTTTTTTTATTTAATTTCTGAACGTTTTTGAATCAATGCATGTTTTGATTTTGGCTCTCCGCAGAGGAATAATTAAAACGAAATTTGCATTTTTTTTTTTTTTTTGGCTAAATGGCTGTCTCATAATCTCGATCGAATGATTTTGAGAAAAAAAAAGAGCGGGGGAGGAAGCCTAGTTGCTCTCCGATTTTTTGGTTAATTAAAAAGGCAACTAGAACTTTTAATTTTTTACGAATATTTTTATTAGTAAAAGATTTACGTATCTTATAAATTAGCTTACGTAAAGAACTTTTGTATTCTCATATTTTTATTACATATATGAGGGGGTTCGCCCCCTTGTCAGATCCTCGCTCTTTACACTAAAGCTTAGATTTTGTCCCAATTCATTAAGAATGACCCCAGAATGACAATAGCCGTGGAATAAGTAGTTGAAATTACTAAAAATGCTTTAGCGTAAAGAGCGAGGTATTAGGAGGAGGTGAGCGCCTCATATGGGTAATATTTTCTGTTTGTTAAGTTTTAATGCTGTTCCTTACTTCCAGCTGAAAGAACTTTTTCATATTTATTTTTTCATTGTTTTTTTAAATAATGCTAGTATATCCTGCGCTCCCTTCATGGAGATTTTCTTCCCTCATGACAAATTATCGATGGAAAGTTCCCCCAGCATATCCCCCTCTTCTCAACCCCTCCCCCAAACCAAAAAAATCCTCCTGAAAACACCTGTACACTTCCCAATAACCATTACTATATGTAAGCACAGGTCAAAGTTTGTAACTTGTTGCCCCTCCCACGGGGACTGTGGGGGAGTAAGTCGTCCCCAAAGACATAGCTATAAAGTTTTTCGACTACGCTGAATAAAATGGCTATCTCAGAATTTTGATCCGTTGACTTTGGTAAAATAATTAGCGTGAGAGGGGGCCTAGGTGCCCTCCAATTTTTTTGGTCACTTAAAAAGGGCACTAGAACTTTTCATTTCCGTTAGAATGAGCCCTCTTGCAACATACTAGGACAACTGGATCGATACGATCACCCCTGGGAAAAAAACAAAAAAAAAACAAATAAACACGCATCCGTGATCTGCCTTCTGTCAAAAAATACAAAATTCCACATTTTTGTAGATAGGAGCTTGAAACTTCTACAGTAGGGTTTTCTGATACGCTGAATCTGATGGTGTGATTTTCGTTAAGATTCTATGACTTCTAGGGGGCGTTTCCCCTATTTTCTAAAATAACGCAAATTTTCTCAGGCTCGTAACTTTTGATGGGTAAGATTAAACGTGATGAAACTTATATATTTAAAATCAGTATTAAAATGCGATTATTTTGATGTACGTATTGGTATCAAAATTCCATTTTTTAGAGTTTTGGTTACTATTGAGCCGGGTCGCTCCTTACTACTACGTTCGTTACCACGAACTATTTGAAAAGTCAAGAGCCTGAGGAGAGTTGCCTGGTTTTCGAAAATAACGGAAACACTCCCAGAAAGTCAAAGAATCTTAATGAAAATCTAAATGAACCATCAAGTTCAGCGTATCACAGAACCCTACTGCAGAGGTTTCGAGCTCCCATCACCAAAAACGTGATTTTTTTTTTCTGCTAGAAGAAACATCACGGATGTGTGTTTTCTTATAGGGGGGATAGCTTCGAACCGATAGTCTCAGAAGATGAGGAGATGGCGCATTATAGCGTAAATTTAAAGTTCTACCGCCCTTTTAAGTGACCAAAAAGATTAAGGGCAAATAGCCCCCCTCACACTCCCCTTTTTCACCAAAATCGTCTAAACAAAATTTTGAGCTAGCCATTTTGTTCAGCATAATTGAAAGATCCAAAAAATTTGCCCTTGGGGTAACATGACCCACCACAGCCTCTTGGGAAAGGGCTGTAAATAATGAAATTCGCCCATTGTTTACGTATAGTATTTGCTATTGGGAAACATACAGACATTTTTCAGAAGGGCGGGAGGGGGGAGAGGATATTCTGCTGGTTGTGGGTCTCTATGGGAAAAAATTTATGCGGGGAAGGAAGTCTCCAGGGGTGAACTTTACAGGGAAAATTTTACGATGGGTGAATTTGACAAAACTTCAATATGAAATTCTTTTTATTTGTCTTATTCTCTCTTTGTCGACTCAAATTTACGTTTGAGATAATGAGAAGATATTTCGTGGGAATTGTCCGGGGAAAATTTTCAGCGGGCTTAGAATTGTATGGGGGATTTTTTACTGGGGGGGATTTTCTGCGGGATGAATTTTCCATGGGGAATTTTCTGCAGAACAAATCTACATGGGGTATTTTCCGCCAAAACAACTTCTCATTGGGGGATTTCCAGAAAAGAAAAATTCCACAGAAGGGGGATTTTCGGAGTGATTGGAAAAACAATTAGGAACTAAAGTTTTTTTCAAATAAAAGTAAACTAAGGAGAATTTTTCAGCGGTATCGCCCGCAAGAAGTTTTATGGGAGGGGGGTATCTTACATGGGGGGAACTTTCCATTGAGGAGCTTTGCTTGGGGGGAGGGAATTTATCATGGAAGGCGAGTCCGATTTACCGGTATCATTTGAAAATTGATCCAAAACTAAATTAAAAAAAAAAAGTCTTTTCAACTGAAAGTAAGGAAAAACATTGAAACTCAAAACGAGCAGAAATTATTTGTAGCTAATATGAAGATATTGTTCTCTCCTCAGTATCTTGTTCTTTGCACTTCTGACTGTTTGCCCTAATTTTTTTTTTTTTTTTTTTTTTTTTTAATAACGTCTCAGCGCGAAGAGCAAGACATTGAGGAAAGAGGGCAAACCCCTGATATACGGAACAGTTTCTGATTGTTTTGATTTTTTAATGTTGCTCCTTGCTTTCAGTTGAAAAAAACTTGTTTTTTTATTTGATATAGAAGATAGGGGGAGAATTGGTCTTCAACTATTATAAAAATATTTTTGGTGTGAAGTAAAAACACATTTATATAAGTCTATTAAATGGATTGGGAGGCTCCTCAACATAAATGGGAGGCTCACTGAAAAGTATAAAGCACAACAGGCTAGTTTTTGTGTAAAGGTTTAATAATAGGCTAGGTCTATATTTATAAGGCGTTCATTTATTAATTATTTTTATTATGTTACTTGTTGTAATAGCCCACCGTTTCTTTTTTTTTATAAAAAATATCATATCATGTCTTTACCTGGACCAAAACAGTAGAATGAAAGGGAAATTCTACAGGAGCTGAATTCTCTTTATAAATTTCCTTACCTAAAATCATAAACTTTTTTTTAAAATAATTTTTAAATTTCAGGCCCCATTAAAACAAATCTTAAGGCTATCTTTTTTCCAGGGTGATTTTATTTCGGTAGCATTGCTTTGGAAAACTTATACTTAACCATAAAGGTCAGGAGCGAGTAGGGTGGAAGCTACCCTAATATTTATGTTACACCGGACGTGATACTAAAAACGAGTAACAATAGGAACTAAGGAAAGAAATTATTTCGTACATGAGGGGGGCTGCCCTTTCCGACCCTAGTCTCTCGCTCTTCACGCTAAAGTTTTATAGTGCATTTACTGAGAGCATTAATGAGTCCAACGAATGTAGTGATAAGGTAATTACAAGCATTTTATTTATCGATGGCCTTTAAAAACGTTTGATTAGAAAATGTTATTGTTTAAGGACAATGCGCAACAATGAGGTTCCCCTTCCTGAGGTGCTATAAAAATAATTTTTAACCGTTAAAAATTGCTCTTGATTGAAAAGTATTTCTTAAAGCATTAGGGGCGGGAAATCAAACTTTAGAGTCAAAGCGACGGCTTTAAGGGGGGAGGAGTAAGACCCCTAGAATATAGAATTAATCTAAATCCAGTTTAGTACTTATTAAATGGTATTGTTAAAAGTGGGGGGCTGAAAAAGCTGCCTGACTCAAATACGGCAATGTTTATGCTTGTTTAAGTTTCAATTAAGCTCTCTGTCCTTTCATTTGGAAAAAATAGATTTCCCTATCTAATAATATACAATAACTGGTGTTAGCTTATTAAAGCTAATGATCATCAAATTTTTGCGTCTTATTGGATTTAGCTGTTACGCTTAGGCAACTGTTATGCCTATAAGCCCCGTTTACGTTACTATCATATTGTGATAATCCCCTAGAAAATTTTGCTAACGCAGTAACTTAAACTAAATTGCTAATCACGTATAAAAGTTCGTATTGTTAGCAGTTTACCTTCTTTTCTTTTAAATCTGTTAAACAAGTAAAAACTTCACAAATGTCCCAGCAATCACATAAATGCGTCGATAGAAATAGAAAATTGCTGAAACATTTTGAGGTTTTATTCAGAACTAACAAAACCAGACGTATTGAAATATAAGATAAATAACAATTGTCTGTTTTTTAGGACACTTCTTTCTAACCCTGATCCTCTGAGACTTGTGAAAAAACTTGGTTTTTTATTATTTAAAGCGGCCAATTCAAAAATCAAATATTACTTTTCACGTGCGTACACACGTACGTACGTTTTCACGTACGTACGTGCGTTCACGTGCGTACACAAGTTTAGTGGTGCAAGTTATACCAATTTAGTTATACCGTACACGATAGCCAATGTGAGTTTTGCAGGGGAAAGCATATTTCATATCAATGTGCTAGAAAAATATTTCCAAGAACCCCAAAAAAAGAAGAAATCGTCTTACGTGGCCTGTACTCACGTAAGAAGAGAATAAAAAAGAGGAAGAATAGAAACACAACATCCCCCTCTATGAATATTAAATGTTTTACAAATGTTTGAAAGAAACTTCATTCTTTGCGATAGACATACCATATTTTTCCAGCTATTACGAAGTTTGTCACTGTACGTCTTTGTTGTTCTTGACTAAATACATTGTTTTTCATATTTTATTCGTAAAAAAAAAAATAAATATTCAAACAATTTATTTTCTTGAAGGCTTCCATATTCATTTTAATATGATTTATGATCTGTTAATTGGCTTGAATCAAGTACTCGATGACATTTTGCCATTTGACATTTGTTTTGTTTATCACTGTTTTGACATTTTTTTAGACCAAGATCAAATATCAACGCTGAAACAAACAACAAATTTATTAAATTCTATTTTTTCAACAACTGAAAGCACAACACGCCCCTCCAAATTTCTGTCATAAAATTAGAATTATCGCATGAAGAATTCCCCCTTTACTTTGTTGCAAAAATGTTCGATTCTTTTTTCCAGATGAGTGGAGTATTATGGGCAATTCAGCATCAGCAAAGGTAGTAAAAAAAGCGGCAAAAAGATTAGTAGTAAGAGGTAAAGAATAAATAAATAAAAGTAGGACTTTTACGTCGTCTCATGGACGTTTGGTGTTTATATGAAAGAATTCGGAGGCTTTTGTTCACAAAAAAAAAGAAGTAAAGCCATAAAAAATAAACTTGAAAAAAAAATAAACGAAAGTAATATTGACAGAATCTGTAGGATGTAGGATGACTCGAAAAATGTAAATTCACAATGGGTGAAAATGAACAAACTAGACCATGAAATGTGACAAGATCAATCCGAGTAGCTAAGGCAAAGGGCGCTGGAATAACGTCCGAAGTAATGATAAACAAAAATAAAGCACAAAGACGATTCGCAGTTAGAATACTTGGGTCAATGACAATTACAACGAATGTAAAACGAAAGTGCAGAACAAAGAAATGTGCGTTTAGAAGATAAGCGGCAGCGCGTGATACAACGAGTCAAAATCAAAAGGGAAAAACAAAGAAATATGTGGTTGGAAGATATGCGACAGCGAGAATCACAACGAGTCAAACATGAAAACGAAGAACAGAGATATATGCAATTAGTCAAAACTGAAGGGAAGAACGAGTAGTGATTACATATTTATTTATGTATATATAATTTTTTCTCGAAAATAGCTTAATTCTTTTTTTGGAAAATTGGCATTCTGAGACTTCCTGACCTGAAAAAGCGATCTAGATAGGTCACGAGTTTGAAAAAATCAAAAGCAGTCAGAACCTTAATTTTGGAAAAATACATGAGAGTAACGTCATATTTATGAGCACATTTCAAGAGTATAAATATGACATTTCCGCCTCAGGAATACATACGAAACAACCGACAATTTCTTCAAAAATTATGCCGTTAGCAGTTCCATTGTGTAAGCAGCTTCACCTCATGTCACAATACTTTAAATCCAAGATCCTACTTGACACTTTGCATTGCAATAGATTCTGATCATCATATACTGAAGTAGAAAAAGTTTAAACATTAGGCACCAAGCTATGAGCAATATTTCCTTGAAGGATTTACCTCCGTACTTGCTCTGCCCCGCAGTTAATACAGATCAGGAAGTATGCATATTAGACTGACGAAAAGTTCTCCTTTGGAAGGCTATGCTAGCAACAGTCACGCCTTTACTTGATTCCAGCAGGTCACCTATTAAAAGAGCTGAAATTTTCCTTAGTGATGCGGCAATAAAAGCAAAAATTCCAATCTGCCATACTGAGCTATTGCAATGGTTTTACCACAGGTAATATACCAATCAATCTCTCAGATAAATACACCGCCCCACATGCCTCTCTGGATCGGCAGTGGTTAACAACCGAGGTCCTGAATATGCCAGGACCAAGCTAGAATGGTTTTGTGCAGTCATTTTTTCGAAGTAGGTCAGAAGCCTTCGAAATAAAACAAGTGTGTCATTCTTATCCATTATTCATCTTCCTTCTAGCAACGAATCCTTTGTCCTCTCAATCTTACACTTCGTAGCTTGGCAAGGCAACATAATATCGTGTTTAGAGGATCAATCGAAACCTAAGGTGATGCACGAAACGGAATATTTTCTAGTTATACTTGAATAGCTTCGAAAGTTTGATCCATTAATACAGGATAATATAAAAGAATTACCACAGAACAAATACACTAATAGTATTTAAACAAAACAATACAAAATGAAATAATGAACTTAATAGGCTGTTGCCTATTAAGTAAAGTAAAAAGTCAAATTATTGATAGAACAAAATATGGAAAATATGTTGCCGTGATTCTTGATTGTACTCCAGATGTCAGACAGCAGTTACAAGTGTCTCTTAGCATCAGATATAATTCGGTTGGAACATACAAGGCTCGAATATTGCTATATCTGAACAATTCATTAAATTTATATATGTAGAGAGCACTTTAGTGAAAAATATATTTTTATGCTAAAAAAGGAAATTGAGAGTTTAGGACTTAACATCAGCAACATAAAAGGGCAAGGCAGTAATAATTGAACATGAAGGGAGGGGAAAGTCTCCGGGGTGCAAGCTAGACTTTTAGAAGTAAATCCGCGGGTATTTTTTACTCCTTGTGTTTGTCATGACTATAGAATAGTGTTTGGAGATTGGGGAAAAATTACTAAAAAGCTTTAACCTTTTTTAGTATTTGTCCAATGCCTATATGTTTAGTTTTGGGCATCTTCACAAAGATGTTTAGTACTTCCCAAATATATAAAAGACTTGCTGTACAGCCACTTTGCGATACCAGGTGGGAATGTTGAATTCAAAGCATAAAAGTAATTAGATGCGAAACAGGGGAATTTTATGATGCTCTTTTAGAAATATCAAAAATTTCCGAAAATTCAAAAATTAAAATCGAAGCAGAATCTCTTGGAAATGCAATGAAAGACAATACATTTTTATTACAGTGGTACTGGATTCGAATATGTCTTAGTTCAGTCCTCTAGAAAATTTAGAAGTAACAACAAAATTTCGAAATAAAAGGCTTGGGAAAAGAAAGAAACAATTTAATTGTGAATGTAATGATCAAACCTATTGAAGATCCGATAGATGCATACAAGTTTTTTTTTGTTAACGTTGTTCTAGATGAAGCTACAGAATCACTGTGATCGTTTTGAACAAGTAAAAATCATACTAGATTGCTTGGGTTTCTAGGAAAACTTCAAAATTTGGAAAAAAAAAGTACTTTAAAAACATGCAGTTGAATTAGAAATTTTCTAAAAGATTCTAATTTGACAGAAAATGATGTACCATAGGTCAAAGAAGCAGATATAGACGAAAAACCTTAGCTGAAGGAATGGAAACTGTGAAATCTATTTTACCCTCTGACTTTTTTCAAAAATTAGTTTAGAATGTCCAAATCGTTAGCGGATAATGAAAGAGCAACGGTATTTCTAAACTTATCTATTGCTGTCCGGATAATCTTAACAATTCCCGTGAGCGTTACTTCCGGTCATAACTAATAAAAAACTGTCGGAGATCGACAATGAATCAGGATAGATTAAATAGCTAAGCAATTATGCCATTTGAAAGTGAAGACACAAGGAAATTATATTTTCAAACAATTTTGAAAGAATTTATAGAACAAAAAATTTGGAAATAGGTAAATTCATGCATTCATATTCAGTGATGTAAATTTATATTCAATAAACGTTTTTGTATTTTGAACATTTTACTTTTTAATTTATGTAGAATTTTACCTGTCTGATGATCCATATCGAATTCATATCGATCAATATATATATATATATATATATATATATATATATATATATATATATATATATATATATATATATATATATATATGGTTTTCTTTTGGAGGAAAAGAGAAAAACAAACCAATAGACGGGCCCTCGCTACCAAATTTCTCGGAAAAAAACTCCCTTTAAAGACTATATTCTTCCCTTATCTTAAATTGAGGAAAACTTCTTCAGCCTCTAACTTTTCGTGGATAACTGCATATTTAAGTCATCTACTATTATTTAGATTTAGTTTACAGGAGATGTGGTAGACAAGTCAAATATTAATATAATTAATTCTAGTTTCTGATAATATCGTTGAAAGCAACATTAAATGTGCCAATTTTGATAATAAGTGAAGGACAATATATATAATATTTTACTAATATTACGGTTTAAAGCAAATTAAACCGGGAGTATTTTGTTTCTGAACGTTCTTTAATAAATCTCCTTAGAATTCTCAGTAATCCGAACTGTCATCTAGCATGGTGAAAAACCGTTAACAGTTATTTTAAATCTGCATTGTTTGCAGAAGGGTCAGCAACCAAATCCAATATTTCTTTAGCTAATTTCGATTTCTGATAATTTTGTTAAAAGCCTGTTCGCTGAAGGATAATCTTTTTTTCATTAGAAATATTGGTTTAAAGCCGATTACATAGGAACGTTTTTCTTGATCAACAAACTTTAAAAGATTTCTAAACGGACTTTTTTTGTCTTTAATCCTCATTTTTTTAAAGGCTTGTTAATTATCTTTGTAATCGATATCGTAGAGCAGGAGCTTTTCAACTATAGACCCAATATTTCAATGATTTTTTTAATAAATAAAATAAGTTAGAAAATATGGACAATGGTTAAATCTTAAGATTTTGCTGATGGAAAAAAAATAGATAGTTTTGTATTTGAGGAACTCATTTAATATTATGAACATTGATTTTTGAGTATTTTTAATCAATCTCAGCGAGGGGTTAGCCCGTTGACAAGAGGACACAGTCAATGGGAAATTTTGACACTTGTATGCACTAGAAGGCTTATTTATTTATTATTAGACTTCAATAAAAGGTATATAAAGATATATAGAACTGCATTTCAAACAACAAAACAGAAATTTAAGAGTTAAAATGAGTTTGTCAATGAATAACTAATGGGTAATTAGGCCTTAGTAAAAAAGTAAATAATTCGACTAAAAAATGAGTTTTGAAGAGACTGACTTTATTTCGACTCATTTTGTGGGGTTACAAATTTAAAAAGGTGGAGGAATATTGGTTTAGCAGGTTACTATTCATATTGTTGTTTGAACTGAGTATTAAAGAAAAAAAATGTCTTGAAAACACTAGAAACATGGTTATTATATGGTCTACAGCCAATTCTCCTGTTTAAGACAAGCCATTAAACTAGTTATGTTCCCTTTTGTGAAAATAAAACAAGTTTTTTTCCGTTATGAGCCTTCTTTTGAGTGGCTATCCCTGCCAAGCAAGGGAATTTTAAAACTACTTAGCTAGTTGGCTGTAAACTTGTAAGACGATCAGATTTTTTTCATATGAAAAAAAAAGAGGATAAAAACGAACAAATAACATATGATTTGCTCCTTATGTATTTTTAAATATTATCAAATAATATGGAAAAATCTCTGAGAGCCTTAATCTCAATTAACTTATGGTTTCAGCAGTAGCTGCAACATAGTAAAGAGCAAACCACTGTCCATAGTAACCAAAAAATCAAAAATTGTATTTTGAAGAAAAATTGCTTTTTAACACTGATTCATGAGTAATTACTATTTATTCGATTACTGAATTTATAAATTATCAGTAAATTTCTATTATTTATCCTATTATTCAGTAGAATTGAGTTTTAGCATACAGAAATTCTTAAAGATAGCGATAACGAATTACACTAAAATAAACTTACGGGAAAATGTTAAACATCTATTGTGTAAAAATTTAAGGGACGTCAGAAGTAAAATTTACAATTAAAGCCCTTAAGAAACCCACTTGACTTCTCTAGTTTCTTTGCCTAAGTTAAACTAGGATCTTTTTTTGAAGTTTATTGTGTACACATAAAAAAAGAGCAAAAATAACTTAAAAAAACAAACAAAGAGAAGAACAAAGAACCGAATCAAAGAACAAAGTTTACACTTACAACAAACTAAAATTATTGCTCTTCGATTACACACGATATATTTACAAAACTATCTTAATAACACTGACTTGTTATATTTTCCAGTATCTGAAGTATTATAAAAACTAATGCTTTACTGAAAATTTTTCTCACTCTAGTTTCTTTGATATTCATAATTGTATACTAAAAATTATCCATATCATGGTCACTGGAAGACTATTGTGAGACTTGTAAATTAATTTTAGTTTTTTTCCGACTAGTCATATAAGTTTTTGCTGCTAAAAACAATTTCTGTTGTGTGGGGGGGAAGAGGTAGGTTTTTTGTTTTCTGCGAAGTGGTATTTTTTAGAATTATATAGGTATTGAAGAACCTGACGATTCGATTTATTTGAGCTAGTTTTGTAGATGTACTGCATATTAAATGTACCACACTCAGGTCCTAGTGGGTATACGATCCTAGTCACTAAACTTACCGACAACGTTAAGCAACACTGATCTACTGATCTTGGGTTCGGAGCTGACTTGACACTCATATGTTCCAGCATCGCGCACTTGAACTGGCTTAAGTCGTAGAGTCCATGTGTCTGTACCAGGTACGTGAACTGCTGAAAAACGGGCGTCATTCGTATAAGTGAGCGTTCCAACGGTTAAAATGTGAAGATCTCGTTGTCTTATCCAAGAAACCTAGAAGAGCAAGGAAATACTAAACGCTTTTAACTCTACACTAGTTCACGTTTCCGAGTGCTTTATATTGCCTGGGCTTAAATCGTGGAAAAGCCAAAACGAAGAATGGAGCTATGAACAAACAAATTCCTTAGAAATTTATTTAAGGAGTTGGTTGATAATTTTTATGAAAGACGCTTAAACTCCCTTTAAGGCAAACCTTAGCTTAATTAGGCTAATACCAACTTGAAACTACAAGGTTTAATTGTGGCCTAATACTTCAAGTTAAATAAATAATTTATTTAGTAAAATTAAAATACATTTTAAGTTCCAAATATGGAAAATTCAATCAAATATTGGGTGGCTTAATATTAGGGTGTGTGCTTCTAGGCATAGTCTATGGGGAATTGACAATTTTTTATATTCTTAAATAATTTCAACGCTGATATCCTCAGGCAGCGAATAAGAAATAAGTACCTCCATGTACATTCAAGCCTTATCAAAATTATTGTGGAGAAAGATATACAACCTACCAGCCTGTATGATTCGCATGACAATGCATGGATAGATCGTTGAAATTAAGCTGAACCTGAACTCTGATCGTCACCAAAAACTTGGCTCTCTGTTGTCAAAATTTTTGCAATTGTGGGGTTGGAAGGGTTTCATGATAATTGAGTTTCTGTTATAAGTACATACAAGTGTTTTACAGTCAGTCAATGACTAATTGTTGGGTGGCAGAAGACAAAGTAGCAACATACTGGAGGAAAATATATAGACTAGTTCAAAAGTATTATCCTCCTCCATTGACTCTCGCAGAGCTGTAGTTCAAGAAAACCTCAGTAACATGCATCAGATATACAGTTTCAGAGGGCTTACATGCATTATGAATATTTAATTGGAAAGCACCTTTGCTCAATTTCTTGGCCGTTTTCATGGCATTTTCTGAAAAAAAACAAGCTATTTAGCTATTTTTGAAAAGTTAGATTGGGAGCAAGCTCGCCTTAGTTCATTATGGTGAACCTTTCCCTCCCCCTTGAGAATTATTTTGATTTAAGAAGGCTATACAAAAAACAAATATCTGGATTAAGGTTGTCTTGATCATTGATTTTCTGTTACATGTGCAGTAAAGTACTTTACAGTCAAGGACACATGCTATTTGCCGGGTGCCAGAAGGTACATTAGTGACATACTGTTGGGAGATAAGTAGACTACTTCTAAAGCAATATCCTCTTCCGCGTATCAGATATGAATGAATGAAGTTTATTTATAGCCCTCCATACAACAAAAGGAGAACAGGTGGAGTAAACGAACAAAAAGAAACAAAAGAGATAAGATAACAAAAAACTTCATATAAGCATATATACAAAACACGAAAAATCAAATATTCAGCAAATGCCACTGTAGATCAATCATGTAGATGCACAATCAGAAAAACCACCTAAAGATTTTACGTCAGCATGATCTTCAAGCTGGGGCAGCTGAATTAAAATATTGCGTACTTGATACTATTTCTCCGGGTAAGTATTTTTAATGTAAAGAAGCAGCCGAAGGAGATGCTTCAGATGCTTGAGAGAAAAGCTGATTTAATCTTTAGTTTCAGTGCATAAGATAGTCCATTCCATACCGCTGAAAAATAATTAATAACTGGTAAAGCAACTGCTGAATAAAGATGTGACAAGAAATTTTCTGTTTAGGCTGATTTCCAGTTAAGGCACTTCAGCGTAACTTATCCCTAAACCCGATATAATGCTGTCAACTACCATGTTCGACTATTTTTTATATTAGTTCTAATTAGTTTCAGTAGTTCTATATGTTGGACCAAAGTACTTTAGAGAATAATTTGAACTTGCAGCATCATCTAAAGTTACAATCATCTACAGCATCATCTACAGTTACAACCGCACTACTGTGTAGCCGCATATAGGAGACGCACATAGGAAATGGCTGTAAATGGGGAACTTCGTCTTAGCAGCATAAGCCGACAACCCAACAGGTATGTACCCTTCTACAAGCAATTCAAGACTCATTTGAAGCAAATTTACTTCGATGCTTCTCATAAGAAAGTCAACGGCATAGTAAATATGGCTTGGGTCAAAAGATTGAAATGCAAAAATCCAATTTTGATACTAAAAGATACATCAAAATAATCGAATTTATACGCTGATTTTAAATATATAAGTTTAACCAAATTTAATCTTTGTCATCAAAAGTTGAGACCCTGAGGAAATTTGCCTTATTTTGGAAAATAGGGGCAAACACCCCCTAAAAATCATAGAATCTTAACGAAAATCACACCATCGTATTCGACGTGTCAGAGAACCCTATTGCAAAAATTTCAAGCTCCTACCCACAAAAATGTAGAACTTCGTATTTTTTTGCCAGAAGACAAAATCACGGGTACGTGTTTATTTTTTTTTCTTTGTTTTTCCCCAGGGATCATCGTATCGACCAAGTGGTCCTAGAGTGTCGCAAAAGGGCTCATTCTTATGGAAATGAAAAGTTCTAGTGCCCTTTTTAAGTGATCAAAAAAATTGGAGGGCACCTAGGCCCCCTCCCACGCTACTTTTTTTCCAAAAGTCAACGGAGTAAAATTTTGAGATAGCCATTTTGTTCCGCATAGTCGAAAACCATAATAACTATGTATTTGGGAATGACTTACTCCCCCACAATCCCTTGGGGAGGGGCTGCAAGTTACAAACTTTGACCAGTGTTTACATATAGTAATGGTTATTGGGAAGTGTACAGATGTTTTCAGGGGTATTTTTTGGTTTGGGGGGTGGGGTTGATGGGAGGGGCTATGTGGGAGCATCTTTCCTTGGAGGAATATGTCATGGGGGAAGACAAATTTAATGAAAAGGCCGCAGGATTTTCTAGCATTTCTATAAAAAAAAACAATGAAAAAATAAACATGAAAACGTTTTTTCAATTGAAAGTAAGGAATAGCATTGAAATTTAAAACGAACAGAGATTATTACGCATATGAGGGGTTCTAAAAATACTTTAGCCTAAAGAGCGAGGTATTTAGGAGGAGATAAATACCTCGTTCTTTATGCTAAAGTATTTTTAGTAATTTCAACTATTTATTCTACGGCCTTTTTGATTCAGGGGTCATTCTTAAAGAATTGGGGCAAAACTTACGATTTAGTTTAAAGAGCGAGGTATTAACGAGGGTACTAACCCCCTCGTACACATAATAAAAATATAAGAATATAAAAGTTTGTTACGTAAGTTAATGCTTAAGTTACGCTTATTTTTTACTAATAAAAACGTTCGTTAAAAATTAAAGGTTCTAGTAGCCCTTTTAAGTAACCGAAAAAATGGAGGACAGCTAGGCCTCCTTCCCCATCCCTTATTTATCAAAATCGTCTGATCAAAACTAAGAGAAAGCCATTAAGCAAAAAAAATTAATATAGAAATTTCATTTCAATAATTTATGTGCGGAAAGCCAAAATCGAACATGCATTAATTCAAAAACGTTCAGAAATTAAATAAAAAAAACTAATTTTTTTAACTGAAAGTAAGGAGCGACATTAAAACTTAAAACAAACAGAAATTACTCCGTATATGAAATGGGTTGTCCCCTCCGCAATTCCTCACTCTTTACGCTAAAGTTTGACTCTGTGCCACAATTCTACTTTTTAAAACAATTAAAAGCTTTAGCGTAAAGAGCGAGGCGTTGAGGAGGGGACAACCCATTTCATATACGGAGTAATTTCTGTTCGTTTTAAGTTTTAATGTCGCTCCTTACTTTCAGTTTAAAAAAACTAGTTTTTTTTATTTAATACATACAGTAATGGTTGTTGGGAAGTGTACAGACGTTTTTCAGGGAGATTATTTTGGTTTGGGGGGGGGGGGGTTGAAGGTAGGGGGATCTATGTGGGAGGATTTCCCCTTGGAGTAATATGTCATGGTGGCAAAGAAACTCAACGAAGGGGCGCAGGATTTTCTAGCATTATTATAAAAAAAACAATAAAAAATAAAAATGAAAAAGTTTTTTCAACTAAAAGTAAAGAGCAGCATTAAAACTTAAAACAAACGGAGATTATTATGCATATGGGGGGTTCATCTCCTCCTAAATACCTCGCTCTTTACGCTAAAGTATTTTTACTAATTTCAACTATTTATTTTAGGGCCTTTCTGATTCAGGGGTCATTCTTAAAGGGTTGGGACAAAATTTAAGCTTTAGTGTAAAGAGTGAGGTATTAAAGAGGGGAGAAAACCCCCTCATATACATAATAAACATATAAGAATATAAAAATTGGTTACGTAGGTTAATTCTTAAGCTTAAAAGTTCTAGTTGCCTTTTCAAGTAGCCATAAAATTGGAGGGCAATTAGGCCTCCTCCCCCACCCCTTTTTTCTCAAAGTTGTCTGATAAAAACTAAGAGAAAGCCATTCAGCCAAAAAAAAAAATTAACATGCAAATTTCATTTTAATGATTTATGTGCGGAGAGCCAAAATCAAACATTAATTCAAAAACGTTCAGAAACTAAATAAAAATAAAACTAGTTTTTTTTTAACTGAGAGTAAGGAGTGACATTAAAACTTAAAACGAACAGAAATTACTCCTTGTATGAAGGGGATGTTCCCTTCTTAAAGCCCCGCTCTTTATGCTAAAGTTTTTTACTGTTTAATGAATTAGAATTGAGAAAAGGAGTCAAACTTTACCGTAAAGAAAGGAGTGTTAAGAAGGAAACCTCCCCTTTCATACACGTAGTAATTCCTGTTCGTTTGAAGTTTTAATGTCGCTCCTTACTTTCAGTAAAAAAAAACTAGTTTTTTTATTTGATTTAATATAAGGCTTTCTGCGTAGCCTGCTTTCCATAATTCTTTGTCTTAGTTTCCATAATCTTGTTTCTAAAGTATTACGTTATCATCATATTTGGTATATTTTACTTGGGTTAACCTATTTCCACTTCTTGGCTGTGTTTCGTTTAACAGACAAGTACTGTCTATTGCTCATATCTTTGCAAAAGGGAATATTCCAAGAGTTCTAACTGTTAAAAACAGAACTATCGTTTTTAACATAGCTGTGAGACATTCTCTATCCCAAATATTTTTTCCAGGATGTTATTTTCTGGTTTTAAATTTCTTCACCCTTGTCTGTCTTCAGCTATATTCAAATTCTAGAATACAAAAGAATTATTTAAGTTCCTTTTGTGTTTTAAATTAGCTTCTAATGATGTTGCTAGGAAAATAGAGGAGCGCAAAAGTGGAAACACGCCATATAGAAAGTTTATTCCAGCTACCTACATCTGTTTCTAGGACTATCTGGATTATGTCTTAGAAAATAAGGAAATTGCCCCTCTGGAAATAAAAAAGAACATCTTATTAAGAAAACAGCTTAGCTCCAAGACAGTCACTTTATGACATTTAGTAAAATATAGGTTTATTTATTACTGAGAATTTTCATTTCATCAAAGTGGATCTGTGTATTGACGGAGCTAAAAAAGAATCAAAAAAAGAAGATTCTTTCATATATTTGGTTTATTCCAAATATATTTGTAATACATAATCCAAATATGTAATCCAATATATTTGGTTTATATAAGGGTTTATTTTTTTATAGATTCTTTTATACATATATTGTTAAACTTAACAAAAAACACCTATATCAGCTGCTTAATGTCAATTTGTAAATTTTAAGACCAGCTGCGGTCTGCGTTGGAGAATTGGGAAAATATATCCGTGTGACAAAAAAATATAGTAGGACCTTTTGATAAAAACAGATAGCTCTTAAAATACCAAATTTAATAGACTTAAAAATGAAAATTAATAATCAGTGTAATTATGTGGATGCTATAATAAAGAATAACTATGAATCCTGGTTTGAAGTAACTTCAAAAAATAATAGGTCAATGTAGGGATTGCGTTTTGATTTTCTTCAGCTGCGTTTATCGACAATGGAAACAAACTTGCATTCATAAATAAAAAGAAATAATTGCCCAGAAATTTACAATCAAACTTTCTTTCGACCCTACATTTTTCCAAGAAAAGAATATTTTAGATAGCACTCATTTTTAAAAGGCTATTATAATAGGAACATTTCCCGCAAAAAAAAGCCAAAAATGTTTCCTTCTGGAAAATATTTGGCTAAAAAACTGCTATAAAACAGCGCAATACTGAATCTACAGTCAACTGAAAAATATACAACAAAATGATTTAATTTGTGGAGCATGTGTAACTTGAATTCAAAATAGAACAAAATGTCAATGACTGAAGATAATTTTTCACTCGTTCTTCTTAATACATTTTTTGTGCGACTAATAGACAACTGTCTTCAAATGGTTGCCAACAGGAATTCATATTTCCACATCATTTAGTTTAATAAATACTGCGTCGTTTGTAGTATTACCTAATACGACCCCCGTAGCCCTGTCATAGCCTTGCATTTTGCCTGTTCATCATATCTGCTGTCAACAGTCATCATTTATTCGTACCGGTGCTTCTTTATCCTTAGATTTGTAATTTAGTTTTCTGTTTTATTTCTAAAGTGACAGTTCATTTGTTCTCTCCCTTCTTCAGAGATTTATTGTCTTATCATAATAAGATAATATCAAAACGAGCCCATGATCGGAAAAAGGTTAATATTTAATCAAATTATATTATTGGAAAGAAAAACCTTTTCAACCATCCAACTAGATGAGAAGCAAGAGAATAAATGGGTTCTCCTTCAGCTATACTTCTTGGAGGTAATATTTCCTTAAACTTCAAGTTGCAATTACTTTTATGATTCAGTTGTAAACAATACTAGTCACGACATTGCCAACTTTGCGAAAATAAACAGTTATGACGTGAACCTTTCAGAGACGAAGAAGAACAAGTCCATTAGACCGGCAATTGTGAAAATTCAAAAATTGGATCCGCCTCAGATTTGTAATCAGTGAACTCAGAATTTTTTTTTTCAACTTGATTTGTAGTAAAAAAAAAAAGTAACAATTCACTAGGTTTTGACCTCTGATCACTACTGTTTTCAACAGCTACAATTTTTTCACACCCATATATCTTTGAGAGCCGTCCTGGCCGAGTGGATTGGTGCCCTAGATACAGGACCCTTTGTCTAAGAGGGCGAGGGTTCGAATCCTAGCTTACCCAATTACTTAGTTTGGGATGGGTCAGTGGTGTGACTCAGTAAGCTCAGCCAGAGTCGACCCAGAACTAAATGGGTACCTGGATAAATCTGGGGAAGGTAAAGAGGAAGAGTGTGTGAAAGCATAAGATGGTTGGCCCCCAACCCCCTCATTCCACTTCCTGGCTGAAGGGCCAAGAAACGGAGATCAGCATCGCCGGTAGGGACTGTAAAGTTTGATACCGTATTCTTTACCCTTTTTTTATTTATATCTTAATCCATAGCTTTTCTAATTTATTTTTCTATTTCATTTCCAATATGACAACCCATTTGATTTTCTGTTCCTCAGATTTATTTTCTAATAATAAAGGAATAGAAAATTGAACTGGTCATAGGGGAAAAAGCATAATGCTCCGTAAAACCATATTTTTAGAAAACAAACAGCTTTTCAGCTGTGCAACTAGAATAGAAGCAAAAAAAAACCGTGCAAATGGGTCAGCTATCCTTTTTGGAGGTAACATTTTTTCAAAATTTTAAGCCAAAATTATCCCTTGTGATTAATTCGTGATTATTAGCAGTCGTGAAATAATTTCTTTGGCCTCATGAACACTAATATTTGCGGAGTGAACCTTTCGAAGACGAATTATACCAATTAAAAACAGCGGTGAACAAATTAAAACAAATTAATAATTACTGACCTCAGAAATTCTTAAATGCAATTTGTAGTAGCACTAAAATTAAAATTGAAACCTTACAGGCTGCATAACTTTTCTTGTTTAAAAGCCATCAGTTGTATTTTCAGTATTATGTTATTAAATTGTGACTTCATAAACTGATGAATACTAGCTTTGGTAAAAACAGCCTACCAGCTGTGAAATTAAACTCAGGAAACTAAATCTTGTGTGAACATTACGTTTACTTCTGTTATTACTGACAAGTCGTCTCGCCATTAAGTCTTTTAAGGCAAACAGAGCTGCGTAGATTCCTCCCTCTCCAGCGTTTTCAGTTTGGAGCTTCACTCCTTGCTCGCTTTGATGAAGCTCTCTTTTTGTTTCTTCCTTTCTTTCCTTCGCTTGATCTATCCTTAGAATCCTCTCCTATAGATAATTTCAATCCCAGCCAAGGACGTCCTGATTTTTCTTTGGTTCACGGCAATTCCCGAAAAGCATGATTTGGGTGAGCTATATTCCTTCATTGGTAAAACCTGACGTAACCGGTCTAACTTTCTTTTAATATGACCTAAGAAAGTCGTATTGAACCATATATTTTGTACAGTTTATTGTTTGATTTTCGATCATTCAAACCTGTTAACAATTGAAGCACGCAGGGCAAAAGCGTTTTTAAAAGTTAAGCCGGGAATCCTTCATGTTTTGGCCAGTGGCTTTTCTTATGAGAGCATTCTTTGGTCAAAGCGTGTATTTATTAACTTATTAATTTAGGTTTTTATTTATTAATTTATTTAAGGTATTTATTAATTTATTAATTTAGGGTATTATTAGTATTTATTAATTTAGGTTTTAGTTAAGGTAAATACTGGGCTTAATAGAAAAGGATTTGATGCAAAAATACCTCAGCAAAAATTTCTTTAAAAAAATATAAAACTTGCCAAACTATCCTTCAACCAAATAGGGCCAAGAAAAAATGTCTACATCAAAGAACAACTGAAGGAAACTTCAATTTTTGAGGGGTTTGAACAAAAAGGGTCTGATCTTACGAGCTTGAATTTGTCTGTAAGTGATACAGGAATGGTTTTTGGAGCATGGCAAACCCATAAGAAGAAAAAGAAACAAACTATGTGAATTATGAAATGCCATTGTAACCACTTGGGAATCTAAGAGTGAGATTAGACCAGGTAGTACCCTATGGGACCTGTCAGGCTTTACGAGGTGGAAGAAGGTCCCTCTGATACAGACTGAGTGGGGTCCATGGGCTTGTGGACACAGCCCGTCATCTACAAACCTCATACCAGCAATAAGTTAAATTGCATGGGACTTGCAGGATACCATCATAGGAAGATGCTCTAAGGGAGGATAACTGTGAAAGGGTGGAAGATCCCGACATGGAGAACGTCCTCTGCAGGTTGACGGTGGTGTGGCTTACTGCTGTCAACAAATTATAAAAACAGAATAATAAAAACGCGAGGTAGAAACAGGATTGGGGAAAAATTTATGCTTTTAAATAAAAAACTTGGCAAAACAGTGCTTCGGTAGGATGAGGCCTGAACCAAAAATTTCTTGATAAGAAAATACCTCGACAAAGATAACCGAAAAAGGTCACAACCAACGACCGACTAATTCAGGTTAAAAAAAAAATCGATCAAAGTCAAGGTAGTCAATTCGAAGATGGCATAGGCCCTAAGGCCCTGTCCTTAGGAGATTAATCATTGAGATCTGATTACCCAGATCAAAGAATTCCCAAAGGATTCCTAAGATAATCCCTAGCCACGAAGATTTCAAAAAGAACAATTCCTATCCATCGCGAGTGGTCTGGTTCATTTAAACTTATTTTTCCTTTTTTGACTGAGAATACTTTAGGTCTCTGAACTCAAAAACTAGTATATATTCCACTTAAACGGATCTAAAAAGGCATCTGGTGATGTTTTTTTTTAACCTGAATTGAAAACTCATTGATTTTCATCAGCCCTGTAGATAAGACTTGGGTCTTAATTATTTGGATTCGTTAGAACCTCGAAAGGGATATGCCCAGCGCATTGGCTACATTTTTTCAACTGAAATACTTAGTTCCTTTTTGTACGTTCAAAAGTTAATAGTAAGCTTCTTACAGTTTACCACACCCATATTTTTCATAATCTTTCGACTTTTCATAATCTCGTAACTTTTGATGGGTAAGACAAAACTTGATGAAACTTATATATTAAAAATCAGTATTAAAATGCGATTCTTTTATGTAACTATTGGTATCAAAATACCCGTTTTTTAGCGTTTCGGTTGCTATTGAGCCGGGTCGCTCCTTACTGCAGTTCGTTACCACGAACTGTTTGACTTAGGGATGTAGTCCATGACTCAGAAACATTACCAAGAGCCGTATCATGTCTAATCGTAGCAATAAAAACAGGTAAATGGTGGTGTTAAATAGAATATCTAAATGAAGAAGACAAAATATTATAACTTACTCAGCTACAGGAGGATGCAAAAGAATAGCTTTGGAGACTGTATATTTTAGCTTTTAATATGACAATCTATGTGGAAAGATATGCAAAACAAAAGGATCCTTAAAAATAAATAGCCTAGTATACTCTACTTCATTGTATTTACAATTCTATAGTCATTAAGCTCTATCGTTGCAAGTATATTTGAATATTTTTCTTGACGAATTTCTTTTTCTAAGAGGTTTCAGCCCTAACACTTTTGATTAGATACTTCTCTATGGAAAAACATTTTTTTATTCACTCTGGAACTGAATACAACCATGTAGCATTTTTATTACTATTAATTTTGTTAGTCTGGTTCTGCTGTAACTTTTATGTAAGTAACAATTTATATATCTGACTTCATAACTTTAAAAAAAATATAACCAAGAAAAAAAAGAGTTTTAGGTTGAGTTGAAGTTTTCTTTCTGTTTTAGCCATTGAAATTTTCAAAACTACTTAGGAACCCAACGAAAAAGTGAAAGTTTAAGAAACGTTTTGTCCTAACCTAAATCGTCATGGTGTAAGTTAGTTATTTTGTATGAATATTAACTTCAAATATCACATCGTAACAAGCTTGAGTAGATTATGTCAATTCCTTATTTATGCAGAAAAAATTCCAACTAAAAAATTATTCAACCAAAAAATATATTTTAAAATGGACTGAAAGTACAGTCTTGATACAACCCCAAGAGCCTCACATTGACAACATACATGCACATACATTTTCGCAACTTGTAAGAAAATAATTTATGTATTGCTTATGACAACATTCGGGGCTCGAAGACAGGGCAAAAAATCTAAATTCTCCACAGTTTCGCTCGCAGTGTACCGTATTTGTCTTTATCTGGTATTGACCCATCAGAATAGTAACGCTAAACGAGAAGAAAAACTTGTTCTGATCAAAGTATGTTCAACGGAGGGGGTGACCTTAGGGTGGGACTACAGCCCCTGAAACCTTGAGATTTTGCTTCCTCGTATCCTGTCATGTTCATCCAATCTTCCCTCTTTTGTTATAATTAAAGATTTCCATGAATGAATCTAGAGTCCAAAATAAGGCCTGATAAGGTGCATCAAGTTTTTTCCTTTTTGTTTTCCTACTTGTAAGGCTTGAGAGATTTTGTAAAAAATATCTTTGTCTTTGTTTTATTAAAAAATTGTCTTTGTTTTATTGACAAGTTGATCAGGTCTGAATTTTTCCTATTTTCGAATTATCTTACTGACCTAAATAAATAAAATTATTTTTATTATAAAAAAAATAAAGAAGAATGGTGATAAAAGCATCAAATACCTCCCTACGACCTAATTTTGGGGGCAAATCTGTTCACAAAAGCTTTATTTTGACAGCTTGTCAGCACTGTGAAAAGCAGCTCTTGTGCGCTTCTGTCAACTAAGGGTAAATTCAAATCCTGGAACAAAAATTTAAAGAAATCTAAGGTAGAGCTGATTTACTGGACTACTTAACGACCAGATAGACTGTATCAATGCCTTAGAGACGGCTCTAGTCATTTTCTTATAGAAAAGCGTATGTAAATCTTGTAAGATGAATAATAGTAAAAATTCTAACGATTATCGACTAAACAGAACCATGGTTGAGCAATAAAAAATCCATAGGAGTCAGGAACAACAAACATATCAAACAATTTGTGGTAACGAACTGTAATAAGGAGCGACCCGGCTCAATAGTAACCAAAACTCTAAAAAAATGGAATTTTGATACCAATAGATACATAAAAAAATCGCATTTCAATGCTGAGCAAAAGTTACCCATCTTACCCATCAAAAATTACGCGCCTGAGAAAATTTGCTTTATTTTAGAAAATTTGAGGAAACGCCCCCTAAGTCATAGAATCTTAATGAAAATCACACCATCAGATTCAGCGTATCAGAGAACCCTGTTGTAGAAGTTTCAAGCTCCTATCTACAAAAATGTGGAATTTTGTATTTTTTGCCAGAAGACAGATCACGGATGTATGTTTATTTGTTTGTTTATTTTTTTGTTGTTTTTTTCCCAGGGGTGATCGTATCGACCCAGTGGTCTCAGAATATTGCGAGAGGGCTCATTCTAACGGAAACGAAAAGTTCTAGTGCCCTTTTTAAGTGACCAAAAAATTGGAGGGCACCTAGGCCCCATCCTACGCTAATTATTTTCCCAAAGTCAACGGATCAAAATTCTGAGATAGCAATTTTATTCAGCGTAGTCAAAAAACTTTAGAACTATGTCTTTGGGGACCACTTACTCTCTCACAGTCCCCGTGGGAGGGGCTACAAGTTACAAACTTTGACCAATGCTTTCATATAGTAATGGTTATTGGGAAGTGTACAGACGTTTTCAGGGAGATTTTTTAGTAGGGGGAGGGGTTGAGAGGAGGGGGATATGTTAGGGGAACTTTCCATTGAGTAATTTGTCATGGGGGAAGAAAATTTCTATGAAGGGAGCGCAGGATTTTCTAGCATTATTAAAAAAAAAATGCAAAAATAAATATGAAAAAGTTTTTTCAACCGGAAGTAAGGTCCCAGAATATTGCGAGAGGGCTCATTCTAACGGAAACGAAAAGTTCTAGTGCCCTTTTTAAGTGACCAAAAAATTGGAGGGCACCTAGGCCCCATCCTACGCTAATTATTTTCCCAAAGTCAATGGATCAAAATTCTGAGATAGTCATTTTATTCAGCGTAGTCAAAAAACCTTAGAACTATGTCTTTGGGGACCACTTACTCTCTCACAGTCCCCGTGGGAGGGGCTACAAGTTAAAAACTTTGACCAATGCTTTCATATAGTAATGGTTATTGGGAAGTGTACAGACGTTTTCAGGGAGATTTTTTGGTAGGGGGAGGGGTTGAGAGGAGGGGGATATGTTGGGGGAACTTTCCATTGAGTAATTTGTCATGGGGGAAGAAAATTTCTATGAAGGGAGCGCAGGATTTTCTAGCATTATTAAAAAAAAAAATGCAAAAATAAATATGAAAAGTTTTTTTTCAGTTGGAAGTAAGCAGCAGCATTAAAACTTAAAACAAACAGAATTTACTACACTTATGAGGGGCTCACCTGCTCCTAATACTTCGCTCTTTACGCTAAAGTATTTTAAGTAATTTCAGCTATTTATTCTACGACTTTTGTGATTCAGGGGTCATTCTTAATTGAATTGAATTTACTTATAACCTGTTATAATACACACAAAAAATGGAGTATAATGTGAATAAGAGAAAAGAAGAAAAAGAAAATGACCTAAAAAACAACAAAAAAAACTTTGCAACACTTCACCTTACTTAAAAACAATTCAAAAATACAAAAGCAAAACATTCATTGAATCAAAATAGCGCTCCATGGGTGCCGACCAATTCTACTATTATAAGCTTCTATGCTTTTTCTGATAGATCTATGATGCCGTATATTTTAATGACCCAGGAGTTGCTTGACCATTATGGAAGGGCAAGCAGGTATTTGGCATACCAGAAATAGATTCGCCAAAGCTCCTTCGTCTCGGTTATCGTAAACGTACGCCAAAAAGGTGCAAAAACATTCGTGAAAAATTAAAAGTTCTAGTTGCCTTTTTAAGTAACAAAAAAATAGGAGGGCAACTAGGCTTCCTCCCCACTCCTTTTTTTCTCAAAATCATTCGATCAAGACTATGAGAAAGCCATTTATCCAAAACAAAAACAAAATCTGCAAATTTCATTTTAATTATTCCTTTGAGGAAAGCCAAAATCAAAACATGCATTGATTCAAAAACGTTCAGAAATTAAATAAAAAAAAAACAAGTTTTTTTTAACTGAAAGTAAGGAGCGACATTAAAATTTAAAACGAACAGAAATTACTTCGTATATGAAAGGGACTGCTTCCTCATCAACGTCCCGCTCTTTGTACTAAAGCTTTTTACTGTTTTAAAAAGTATAGTTGAGAGAAAGAGTCAAACCTTAGCGTAAAGAGCGGGGCATTGACGAGGAAGCAGCCCCTTTCGTATACGAAGTTATTTCTGTTCGTTTTAAATTTTAATGTCGCTCCTTACTTTCAGTTAAAAAAAACTTGTTTTTTTTATTTAATTCTAACATGAAAGAAGTTTCCTGGTTTGACTTTATTTTTACCAATAAATACATTTAGCCTAAAGATGAAACTAACCTTGAAACTCAAGATGAAAATGAAATGTGTGTAATGAAGTTGAAATTCAAGGTGATTTTCAGCATTGGAAAGTACCCCTTTCTTTCTTTTAAATCCTTAAAATCTATTTTGATTCTTTAATATTTTAACCCTTCTATGTGTAACTACAAATTTTGAAGTGAATTGATACGTGTTTTTCTTCTCCGACTTTAAAATGCAATATTTATTCTTCAACTTAAAAATAAATTTCTTCCACCTCTCAGGTAACCCTGTTTGGACCTTTCATAACCTTTTTTATAACTGAAAATTATGCTACAAAGTTTTTTGAATTTTAGAATTCCAAATGTTTAGAATGCAAAAGTGAAATTCTAACTTTTACGGAAAAATAAATTTTGTAGTATGAATTTTTGTAGCTACTTGTTTTGAGGCAAAACTTTAATCATAAGGTTTAAAAATGAGTGTTTATATTTAAGCTTGTATACACATTTTCTTTATCATTGAAAAAAAAACTTTTGGAACTTAAAGAATTTTTTTTTAGTAACTATAAATTTTGTAACATCTTTTTGTGAAACCTTTAATCAAAAGTACTTATACTTCATTTTTGAAGATGAAAGTATTTTGTACCTATAAGAAAACTTTGGAGTTAACTTTTTTGTACCCTCAAAATTTGTAACAAATTCTTTGGTTATTAGTTTTATTAATTTATTTATTTGTCTGTTTGTTCCAAAAATTCCAGCAAAAAAAGAAAGAGAAATGCACAACAAATATACTTCCTTATGAATTATTTTTTAATTGCACCTAAGATTTTTTTTTTTAATGAACGTTTTTGAAACAAAAAATCAAACATCTTGTTCTTTAACGTTGAAAAAATTGATTTCCTAGTGTTTTTTTCTTTTTTTAAATGCATATTTTGTTAACAAGATTTTGTGGAAGATATAAAATGCAAAGTGTATATGCCTTCACTTCCAAAAAAGGTTTTACCTTTAAAAGACATAAGATAATCTCTAGATGAGAAGTAGCAATATTATGAATATATTTGGCTATTTCATACAAACTACAAAACATTTCTTGTTAGTCTGAACCATATTAGGTCAATTTGTGGGCTATTTTTCAAGTTCTTCAAATCCCGTGAATCCTGAAAGTGGCTTCAAATTTCAAAAATCCCGACTTTTTCAAATTTCCAGGATTCTTACAAATAATTTTCTTAATTTTACCTCTTCAAGTACTCAAATTTTAAGATTCTTAACAGGTTTCACATTCTAACACTTAAACTACCGTGATACTTTAAAGAATCTCTATTTTTTCAAAGTGTCAAGGTTTTTAGACTTATAGTTTAGAATTTGACCATTGAAAATTCCCAAAAATTAAGATTCTTAAATAATTTTACATTGTCATACTTGCAACATGGTTAATTTTTAAATTTTGACAAAACAGTACCTTCAGAGTTTATAAAATCTCAATTTTTTTCAAAATTCCACGATACTTAGACCGACCTTCCACAATTTCAAAACCCAAAGAAATCAAATTTAAATTTTCTTAACTTTTATATACTTGTACTTCTAAGGCTTATATTCACTGCATTCAAACAAAACAATGCGGTCACACTTTCAAGAATTCAAGCTACTTTAAATTTTGACATTTCTTAAAACTCATTTTCAGAATTTTACATCTAAAGACCTTCAGACTTCAAGAATCTCCTTCTTTGAGAAAAGAAGGAGATTTTCTCCTTCATCTCCTCTCCTTCAAGAACCTTCTTTGAACGGTTTTACGTTTAAAAGAGCTATTTTAAAATAAACCCAAAATCCACCACATTTAGAGAACTTTACTTCTGACGTTTATGTTTGACAATGCAATTCATTCATACTTAACAGAATCGTAGCTTTTTCAAAATTTCAAAAATTCAAAATCTAAAGACCATCAGACTTCAAGAATCTCCTTCTTTGAGAAAAGAAGGAGATTTTCTCCTTCTTCTTCTTCTCCTTCAAGAACCTTCTTTGAACGGTTTTACATTTAAAAGAGCTATTTTAAAATAAACCCAAAATCCATCACATTTAGAGAACTTTACTTCTGACGTTTATGTTTGACAACGCAATTCATTCATAATTAACAGAATCGTAGCGTTTTCAAAATTTCATAACCTGTAGATCTAATTTTAGCAATTGAAAAACAATCAAATTTAAATAATCTTAACACACATCGTATATTCACACTTCTTAGACTTACATTTTCTATATTCGGACAACACAAGACATTCAATTTCTATATTCGGACAACACGTTTTGCCTTCATACTTTCAAGAATCTCAACTTTTTTCAAATTTGTCAATTCTTATAATTAATTTTTCAAAGTTTGGCAACTCAAAGCCTTCAAATTTTGAGAATTTCAAAAATTTTTCCATTTTTGCAATTTTTATACTCGTAATTTTTATGTTTGAGAAACATAATGCCCTCACATTCGTATTTATCTCAACCTTTTTCAAATTTCACAAATTCTTAGAATTAACCTTCTGGCGTTGAAAACTCCAACCCTTCAAGTCTCAAAATTTCATCTTTTTTTTACAAAATTCCATAGGTTATAGAATTTTCATGTATTAGACCTGAAAGAATTTGGAATTTCTTGAAATTCAGGAAATTTGAGGGCTTTCAGGGATTAAACTTTAAAATGTGTTAAACTACGACCAATAGAATTTCGAAAAAAATCTGAGAATCTTGAAGTTTGAAGTCTGAGTTGTAAGATTATGAAAACTATTTCTAAGAATTGTGAAATTCTGACAGAGATTGTGATTCTCAAAGCTTTGGCTTATTATGTTTTACAAATATAAAACTGAAAGCCCTAGAAGGGTTGACACATTAAATTTGTTGACATTCTTGAAAACTAAAGTTTGGGTTGTCACCTTACGCGTAAAACTGAGAAAGATTTGTCTATGCTGTGTGGAATTTGGTAAAAAGCTAACATTGTCAAATTATGAGTTTTAACTATAAGAACTATTAAAATTTCAAAAAAAGGCTAAAGCTCCTAAAAGGGTGACGGCATTCTGTAGCAAAAATATGAAAATTATAAGTGTTAAAAATGTCAAATTGTGGAATTTTTTGAGATTCTTTAAATTTGATGGCTAAAAGATGTCAAATTGTGAAAATTAGGTCTATGATTTCGGGATTCCATAAAGTGGGAAGGATTTTGTGACGGTTATGTAAAATTAAATAAAAAAAACAAGTTTTTTAACTGAAAGTAAGGAGCGATATTAAAACTTAAAACGAACAAAATTACTCCGTATATGAAAGGGACTGTTCCCTCATCAACGCTCCGCTCTTTACGCTAAAGTTTTACTCTTTTGCTCAACTCTACTTTTTAAAACAGTAAAAAACTTTAGCGTAAAGAGCGGGCCGTTGAGGAAGGAACAGCCCCTTTCATGTACGGAGTGATTTCTGTTCGTCTTAAGTTTTAATATCACTCCTTACTTTCAGTTTAAAAAAAACTTGTTTTTTTTAATTTAATTTTTGAACGTTTTTAAATAAAGGCATGTTTTTATTTTGGCTCTCCACACATGAATAATTAAGACCAAATTTGCATTTTAATTTATTCTTATGGCTAAATGGCTTTCTCATAGTTTTGATCAGACAATTTTGAGAAAAATTAAGCGGGGGAGTAGGCCTAGTTACCCTCCAATTTTTGGTTATTTAAAAAGGCAACTAAAACTTTTAATTTTTTACGAACGTTTTTATTAGTGAAAATATACGTAAATTACAAATTAACTTGCGTCACGAACTTCTATATTCTTATGTTTTTATTACATATATGAGGGGGTTCATCCCCTTGTCAATACCTCGCTCTTTACACTAAAGCTTAAATTTTGTCCCAATTGCTTAAGAATGACCCCTGAATTACAAAGGCCGTAGAATAAATAGTTGAAATTAATAAAGTTACTTTAGCGTAAAGAGCGAGGTATTAGGAGGAGATGAACCCCTCATATGCGTAATAATTTCTGTTCGATTTAAGTTTTAATGCTGCTCCTTACTTTTAGTTGAAAAAACTTTTTCATATTAATTTTTTCATTGTTGTTTAAGAAATTATAAGAAATCCTGCACCCCCTTCATTAAAATTTTCTTTCTCCATGACAAATTCCTCCATTGAAAGGTACCCCGCATAACCCCCTCCCGTCAACCAAGAAAAATCCCCCTGAAAGCGTCTATACACTTCCCAATAACCATTACTATGTGTAAACACTGGTGAAAGTTCGTAACTTGCAGCCCCTACCACGGGGACTGTGGAGGAGTAAGTCGTCCCCAAAGACATAGTTATTAGGTTGTTTGACTATGCTGAATAAAATGGCTATCTCATAATTTTGATCTGGTGACTTTGGGAAAAAATGAGCGTGGAAATGGGCCTAGGTGCCCCCCAATTTTTTGGTCCCTTAAAAAGGACACTAGAAATTTTAGTTTCCGTTAGAATGAGCCCTCGAACGACAATATAGGACCAATGGGTGGATACAATCATCCCTGGGGAAAAAAACACAAAAAAAAACAAAAAACAAACATATAAACACGCATCCGTGATCTGTCTCGTGGCAAAATATGCAAAATTCCAAATTTTTGTAAATAGGAGCTTGAAACTTCTGCTGTAGGGTTCTCTGATACGCTGAATCTGATGGTGTGATTCCATGACTTTTTAGGGGTGTTTCCCCCTATTTTCTAAAATAAGGCAAATATTCTCAGGCTCGTAACTTTCGATGGGTAAGTCTAAACTTAACAAAGGGCATTAAAATTTGATTCTTTTGATGTAACTATTGTTATAAAAATTCCGTTTTTTAGAGTTTCAGTTACTATTGAGCCGAGTCGCTCCTTACTACAGTTCGTTACCACGAACTTTTTGACAAAAACTAAAAGTCAAATTCTCGAAATGCTAGTTGTAAACTATGAAAATTAAGTCTGTTACTGGAGGATTTTGGTACAAGAAGCTAAAGTTCTTGAAAGTTGACTGTTTTAAATTGACCAAATATAAAAAAATTATTCTCATATTCAAACAAATTAAAAAAAGGTAGATAGTCTCAAAATTGTATAGGCATTGTTGTGTTATATTGACATGTTCTTTTTCATGAAAAAAGAAAATAATATTTTGTATGTTTTCGGATTTTTTTTTAAGAATTCATAGTTTGGCCTGCTAATTGTATGATGGAAAAAACTTTTTCAACAATTTTAACAACATACTCTCATTTGAAAATCTGGATACAAATAGATTTGCTAAATTTAGTTTTATTGATTAGTTTTAGTTTATTATATTTACCCCCCTAATTGACTTGAAAAATGAAACAACGCCATTTCCAGAAAATTGTATCTATGCTCTTTGAGAAACTGGATACGCTTATACTCTTTCGATTTAGTTCAATCTTCAGCTTAATACCCTCTACTTTTAAAAGTGAATTTAGTTTTAAAAGCAATATTTAGTTTTAAAGCATAATGGCCAATTTGCATGACTATGGGGTGTTGACCTATCGTGTATCCCTAGAGATATAGTTACTGCACTGTTCAACTATACTGAACAAAATGACTATCTTAAATTTAGATTTCAAGTGTTTGGAAAATTGTGGGCTAAGGAGGAGGCCTGCTTGCCCTCCAATTACTTTTGACTCTTAAAAAGGGCACTAAAACCTTTAATTTCCAATCAAATTAAATCCTTCATTGATATTACTGCTATGATATGCGCTGCTATGACAGAGCAGCGCTGCCTTTGATATTGCTTATATGCTCTTTAAAAAACTCCATGAATATTTTCTTTTAGTTAAATTGAAACTTTTAATTGAAAGCTTAGTACCATCGACCGTTCTTGAACCATTGCTGATGTGTCCTCTTAACAACTTGTGTGGGCACAGTGTGTTTTGATTTAGTTCAATATAGTTCTAATATTACCCAAAATTTTCGTCTCAATAACCTTAGCTATAGTAGCAGTAGTAGTAGCACCGGTAGTAACAGTTGTGGCAGAAGTAGAAGTAGCACTAGAATTAATAATAGGAGCCTTAGCCTTAATAGCAGTAGTAGTAGTAGCAGTATTACTTATAGTAGCAAAATCAATTCTTGAGATATTCTCTATGGACAACCTGAATGTATGTAGTGTCTTTTGGTTCAAATTTGCCCTCAATATTCTCTCATATTTTCACCTTCATAGACTTAGCCTTTATAGTACTAGTATTACAGTAGTAGTAGTGGTAGTAGGAGAAGAATTAGCAGTATTAGCATTTTATTAGTAGTACTAGTAACAGTAGTAGCAGCAGAATCAATTACAGTTTGCCTTTTGGTAAAGTGAATTGGATCAGGTGAACATCCTACTCATGATGCCCCGAAAGTTCCACCTTGATACGGTAAGCCGGTACAAAAGTATTGCTGATGTGTCCTTTTGTCCTCCTTTTGACGGCCTTTTTGTCTTAATACTTTAAGTCTTAGAAGCTGTTGAAGCTGAAGTAGTAGTAGGAGTAGTTTAGCAGTAGTAGTAGCAGTAGTGTTAGTAAAAGTAGGAGTAGCAGTAGCGTTAGTAGTGGCATGGACATATTACCATTTTGTCAATTCACCTTTGGCTTTAAGCATTCTCTATAAGTTTCAACTTAATACCCGAATAAGCTCTTGAGATACGCCCTTTTGACAATCTGCTTGCAAATAGTGTGTTTTGATTTAGTTCTAACTACCCCTCAATATTCTGTCAAATTTTCACCTCCTTACGCTCAGTCTTAATTGTACTAGAATCACAGCAGCAGTGGTAAAAAGTACGAACAGTAGTAGCAGCAGTATTAATAGCAGTAGTATCAGGTACGTGTTGACTTTCGGCCTGTTGAATATCCCGCTCATTATGCCCTATTAATTTCCTTGTGATACGGTAAGCCATTCTAAAAATATTAGTGATACGCCTATATCAGCAATCTGTTTGCACATAGTAGGCTTTGATTTAGTTCAACTTTCCCCTAAACATATCCTCAGATGTTTATTTCAATATCCTCAGCCTTGATAATACTCGCTACAGAAGCAGTAGTTTTAATGGTAGTATTGGTAGTAGTAGTAGCATTGGTGGTAGCAATAGTAGTGGTAGTAGTGATGGTCGTAGTAGTAGCGTTCAAATATTGCCTTTGGTCAATTGATAACCTCCATTATCATTTCCTGAAAGTTCCAAATTAATATACTCAGTCATTCCTTGTGACACGCCTTTTGACCACCCGCATGCACGTAACGTGTTTTTATTTAGTTTAACAGTATCCTCAAAATTCAGTAAAAGGCTCATCTGAATGCCCTTTGTCTTTTTGGAAATTCAGTAAAAGGCTCATCTGAATGCCCTTTGTCTTTTTGGAAAGTAAAGATCAAACATGCACACCTTTCTGAATGAATTGAGTGAATTGCAACAATGAATGAATTGCCTAACTTACAGCCCTTGCCCTGAGGGCTGTAGGGGATTTGATATCCCCGAAGGCATAGTTACTGGAGCTTTCAACAATGCTGAAGAAAACAGAGGTCTTAAAAACTTTTATTGGATTTTTGTTAAACAGTGGGCGTGGGGAGGGGGGTACTGGTTGCCCTTATGTTAATTTTGACTCTTAAAAAAGGCACCATGACTTTCAATTTTCAATCAAATGAGCCCTATTCAAAGTTTGTACAATGACCCGACCCATTTCATAAAAACCTTATATGCTCCCAGGGAATAACTTACACATCTTGCCACAGGGCTTTGGTGGGTTGTTCCAGCGCTTTAGACTTTGTTATGTGGATTATTTTTAATAAAATGGCTATCTTAATCTACCATTTTGATGGGCATCAAAATGGCTAGGGAAAATATGGCGTCAGGGGAGGGGTTGACTTTTTTTCCTGCATCACTTTTGACTATGAAAAGCGAACTAGAACTTTGAACTTTCAATCAAACGAGCCTCTTCTAAAGTTCACACAACCACTCCTTCCATAAGAAATCTTTTATGACCCCGGGGCGTACCTTACAATTCTGGGATTGTGTCAGCCTGAAAGGCCTTGTTATGTGATCTTTAGACTGTCTCGAACAAATATCTATCTCAAAACTTCTATCAGATAGGTTTTGGGAAAATACGATATGTGGGGGGGGGGATAGCTATCCTCTGATCACTTTGACTCTTAAAAAGGGATCTAGAACTTCTTATTACCAATCCAACAAGCCCTCGCTGAAGTTTATACGACCTACAACCTTATATGCCCCCAGGGCATAACTTACAACCCTTGTCCTGAGGAATTTGGGGGGAGGGGGGTTGTCATCCTCAGTTTTTTTCTGTTTTAGAAAGTGGAGTTTGAGAAAGAGTCAAACTTTAGCGTAAAGAACGGGGCGTTGAGGAGGTTTAAGCCCCTTTCATATACGAAGTAATTTCTGTTCGTTTTAAGTGTTAATGTCGCTCCTTACTTTCAGTTAAAAAAGACTTGTTTTTTTTTATTTAATCTCATAATATTATAACCGGAATTCTTCAAATTTAAAGAATGTTTGCTTTTTCACCAAATTCCACACAGCATAGACAAATTTTTCACAGTTTTACAAATAAAATCATTCACATATTGCGAACTTTAGGAAATTTTTCTTAGACATAATTTTCGTAAGGTGGCAACTCAAACTTAAGTTATCAAGAATGTCAGCATATCTAATGTGTCAATCCTTCTAGGACTTTCAGTTTTCATATTTGTAAAACATAATGAGGTAAAGCTTTAAGAATCACAACCGTCAAAATTTTACAATTCTTAGAAATAGTTTTCATAATTATACAACTCATACTTCAAATTTCAAGATTCTCAGATTTTTTTTTTTTTTTTTTTTTTTTTTTTTAATTCTATTGGTCATAGCTTAACACAGTTTAAAGTTTCATTGCTGAAGGCCCTCAAATTTCCTAAATTTGAAGAAATTCTAAATTCTTTCAGATTTGATATATGAAAACTCTATAGCTTATGGAATGTTGGAAAAAAAAAGATGAAATTTTTGAGACTTGAAGGTTTGGAATTTTCAACATCGGAAAGTCAATTCTAATAATTTTGAAATTTGTGAAAGGTTGAGATAAATATGAATGTGAAGGCATTGTGTTGTTCAAACATAAAATTATAAGTAATAAAATTGCAAAAATGGAAAATTTCTTGGGATTCTCAAAATTTGAAGGCTTTGAGTTGTCAAACTTTGAAAAATTAATTCTAAAAATTGGAAAATTTGAAAAAAGTTGAGATTCTTGAAAGTTTGAAGGCATTGTCGTGTTCGAATATAAAAATTGTATGCATTGTGTTGTCCAAATATAAAAAAGGCAGGTCTAAGAAGTGTGAAAATATAACATATGTTAAGATTCTTTAAATTTGATTTTTTTTTTTTCAATTGCTAAAATTAGGTCTACGGGTTATGAAATGTTGAAAAAGTTACGATTCTGTAAAGTATCAAATAAAAAAAAACAAGTTTTTTAAATGAAAGTAAAGAGCAACATTAAAACTTAAAACGAACAGAAATTACTCCGTATATGAAAGGGGTTTTTCCTCCTCAACGCCCCGCTGTTTCTGCTAAAGTTTGACTCTTTCTCTTAACTCTATTTTTAAAACAGTAAGAAACTTTATTTTAAATGGTTGTTTTTTATTTTTGGTTTATTTTAAAACATGTCTTTTAAATGTAATATCGTTCTAAAAAGTGTGAGATTCATGAAGTTTGAAGGCCTTTAGTTGTAAAATTCTGAAAGTGACTTTTAAGAAATGTGGAAATTTAAAGGAGCTTGAGATTCTTGAGACTCTTGAAAAAAAAATATTTTGTAGTTTGTACAAAATAGCAAAATTTATTCACAATATTGCTAATACACCTAAAAATTATATTATGGTATAACCTTTTAAAGAACGTTTAAAGGTAGAACCTTTTTGAGACGTATTTTTTGAAGGTATGTACAATTTGCATTTTATATCTTCCAAAATAATTTTAAAAAAATAAAAAAATACTAGAAAACTAATTTTTTTCAAAGTTAAAGAATAAAAGTTTTCCTTTTTCGTTTCAAAAAGTTCATTAAAAAAAATTCAAAAATATTAATAAGTAAGTAGATTTGTTGTGCATTTATATTTATTCTTTGCTGTAATTCTTGGAACAAACAGACAAATAAATAAATTTATAAAACTAATCACCAAATAATTTGCTACAAAATTTGAGGGAAAAAAAGCTAGCCCCAAAGTTTTCTTATAAGTAGAAAATGCTTTTATATTCAAAACTGAAGTATAAATATTTTTAATATAAGGTTTCACAAGAAAAAATATTACAAAATTTATCGTTACAAAAAAAAATTAAAGAAGTTTCAAAAGTTTTTTTTATTTTAGAAGAAAATTTGTATAAAAGCTGAAATATGAACACTGATTTTTAAACCTATGATTAATGTTTCGTCACAAAACAAGTAGCAACAAAAAACTATACTACGAAGTTCGTAGTTGCGTAAAAGTTAGAATTTCACTTTTGCATTCTAACATTTTGCATTCTAAAATTCAAAAAAGTTTGTTGCATAATTTTCATTTATAAAAAAAAGGTAGGAAAGGTCCAAACAGGGTTTCCTGAGAGTTAGAAGAAATTTATTTCAAAATTAAAGAATAAACATTGCGTTTTTAAGCTGGAGAAGAAAAATAAGTATCAATTCACTTTAAAATTCATAGAAGGGTTAAAATATTAAAAGAATCAAAGTGGATTAAATGGATTTAAAAGAAAGTAAAGGGTACTTTCCAATGCTGAAAATCACCTTCAATTTCAACTTCATAACACTCACATTTCATTTTTCATCTCGAGTTCAAGGTTAGTATCATCTTCAGGCTAAGTGTATTTATTGGTGAAAATAAAGTCAAACAAGGAAACTCCTTTCATGTTAGAATATGTTTGATGTTCCTGACTCTTATGGATTTTTTATTGCTCAACCATGGTTCTCTTTGGTCGATGATAGTAAACATTTATAGTATTATTCATTTTATAAGATTTACATACTCTTTGCAATAAGAAAATGACTGGAGCTGTCTCTAAGGCATTGATGCAATCTATCTAGTTGTTAAGTAGTCCAGTAAATCAGCTCTAATAAATCTAACCTTAGATTTCTTTAAATTTTTGTTCCAGGATCTGAATTTACCCTTAGTTGACAGAAGTGCACAAGAGCTGCTTTTCACAGCGATGGCGAGCCATCAAAATAAAACTTATGTGAACAAATTTGCCCCAAAAATTAGGTCGTAGGGAGGTGTTTGATGCTTCTATCACCACTCCTTATTTATATTTTGGTCTGTAAGATAATTTGACAATAGGTCCCAACCTTCTGGAAAAATTCAGACCTGATCAACTTGTCAATAAAACAAAGACAATTTTTTTCGAAATTTTTCTAACCTTAAAAGTAGGAAAACATAGCAAAATCTCAAGGTTTCAGGGGCTGTGGTCCCACCCTAAGGTCACTTAATCAGAACAAGTTTTTCTTCTCGTTTACTGTTACTATTCTAATGGGTCAATACCAGATTAAATATAAAAAAAAAGTTTCTTTTAACCGAAAGTAAGGAGCGACATTAAAACTTAAAACGAAAAGAAACTATTCTGTGCATGAAAGGGACTATTCTCTCCTCAACGCCCCGCTATTTAGGCTAAAGTTTGAATCTTTCTCTAAAGTCTACTTTTTAAAACAGTAAAAAACTTTAGCGCAAAGAGCGGGGCGTTGAGGAAGGAACAACCCCTTTCGTATACCGAATAATTTCTGTTCGTTTGAAGTTTTAATCTTGCTCCTTACTTTCAGTTAAAAAAAATATTTTCTTATTTAATTTCTGAACATTTTTGAATTAATGCATATTTTGATTTTGGATCTCCGCATATTAATAATTAAAACGAAATTTGCATATTAATTTTTTTGGCTAGATGGCTTTCTCTTAGTTTTGACCGGTCGATTTTGAGAAAAAAGAGGTGGGAGAGGAGGCCTAGTTGATCCAATCTTTTGGTTACTTAAAAAGGCAACTAGAACTTTTAATTTCATACGAAAGTTTTTATTAGTAAAAACTAAACGTAGCTTACGAATTAACTTACGTAACGAACTTCTATATTTGTATATTTTTATTGAGTATAAGAGGGGGTTTCCCCCCTTGATAATACCTCACTCTTTACACTAAAGCTAAAATTTTCTCCCAATTCTTTAAGAATGACCCCTGAATCACAAAGGCCGAAGAATAAATAGTTGAAATTACTAAAAATACTTTAGCTTAAAAGCGAGGTATTCAGAAGGACATGAACCCCTCATATTCGTAATAATATCTGTTCGTTTTAACTTTTAATGTTGCTCCTTAATTCGAGTTAAAAAAACTTTTTCATATTTATTTTTTCATTGTTTTTCGTTTAAATAATGCTAGAAAAAGGGTATCTGAATTATCAAAACTAATTGTTCTCGTTTCAACTGGTTTTCAAGGCGAATTAGCGAACAATTCTTTGCCAAACTGACAAAAAACACCAAACTGTGATCACCCTTATCGGCAAATTGCAATATTTTACATTGTTTTAGACAAGGCCTCGAAACTTCATTCATCCCATCATACGACCTTATGGGTGTTTATTTCCTCTTTCTCAAAGATGGGCGAGGGTTCCTAACTTCCATGGGTAAATTTTAATCTTATTGAATTAACAAACTGGAATTACCACAAAAAATAAACAATCCTTTTAATGTTTACATTGTTGTTAAAGCTCCTTTTTCAGAGTTTTTTCTGCAAAAAGGGAAGTTATTATCCCGTAACATCCGTATTCAGGCCTAATTTAAACGAAGGAAGATTGGAGATTAATTCTTTCCACCCCCTCTCCCTCTGACCCTCTTCTAAATTTATCTGAACATCTAAGAACATGTTAGACAATTTGGGTCTTTAAATCCATCTGTAATCACCAGACATATACTCCCCCAATCCACCTAGAAACTGACCCACCAGCCCACCTCTATGATTGCTGATGTGTAACTATGCATCGCTATAGGAGTTATACCAAAAGTGATCGTTCAACCTCAGCCAAAGAGCCAAAGGTTATGAGAAGCAACAGCTAACACCTAATGTCTGGGTTTATATGTATATATATATATATATATATATATATATATATATATATATATATATATATATATATATATATATATATTTATATATATGTATATATATATATATATATATATATATATATATATATATATATATATATATATATATATATATATATATATATATATATATTTATTAGCCAAGCAAATCATTTGTTTGGTACAGTCTATAACCCACTAAAGGTGAAAATCACCGAATATCTGGAAGATTGCTTGGGAATTGTGAAGCAAAAGTTGTCTAATTCAGGTATAATAATCCAAGGAGATTTTAACATTTTTCATGGCCACTGGCTGAAAAGTCGTACAACCGATGCAGAACGCGTAGCTCTGCTAGATCAAAGTCTTTTTTATGGCCTAAAACAGCTTGTTGAATTCGACACTTATTTTGGCCTTCATCGATCATCTCAGCTTCGTCTCTTCTTAACTGGTCATTCGGATTCCTTTAGTGTCCTATTGCAATTGACCATGTGGCAGTTACAGCTTGTGAGAATCTAAGAATACCCCTACATGTAAAGCACGAGCGGATCATCAGGCAGTACCACAGCACAGACAGGGATAGTCTGAGAAACTACTTATCGACAAAACTATGGAGTAAATTTTCAAAAAAAGCCCCACATAAAGCAGTGACAATTCACAAAAAAAGGAATTACAGAGGCCATTGAGCAATTCTTCCCATCAAAACAGTAAAAATAAGTTTCATTTCGAACCAGGGCCAGAAAGAAGGTTCATAAGAGATAGTGTTCGACTGAATTCAATGAGAACCGGGCTGCTTTCGTTAGCACCTGGAACGGGTCTGTTGAAGCTACATGTCAAGCTAGAGACAATTACAAACAACAATTTGTAGACAAACTGAAAAGTGCCCTGGCAAAGCGGTGGTAAATTGTCGTCGAAAAAGCTCTACCGTCATCTAACACAACATCAACTCCCTCGCTTCATGTTGAAGGGACAATGGTCCAGTCAGGCCAGGAAAAGACAGATTCTCTTGCACAAGTCTTTTCAAAGGTCTTCCAACTTGACGACGCTGGAGCCCCCTCTCCCCCTTTTACGCCACGGACAGATGTGAAAATCACCAACGTCAACATAACTATTAGTGAGGTGCTCAGAACGCTAAGCTAGCTGGATGTCACCAAAGTTTCAGGACCTGACACGATTCCCAATGTCATCCTCAAAAGATGTGCCCCTTAACTTGATGGTCTATGCGCCTCTGCAGCGGGATCTTTCCCGAAAGTCTGGAAAATTGCTCATGTGGTCCTTGTTCCAAAGAAGTCCGAACTTACTAACTTGGATCGTATCGTCCAGTAAGTCGGCTTTCCTGCGTATGTAAAGTTTCTGAAAGAGTCATTAATAAGACCCTTTACCAATACCTTGACTCACATTTGTTGTTGGCAGACACACAATATGATTTTCACACATAACAGTCTACATTAGACTGTCTGATTGCGCAGTATCAGGAGTGGGTTGAGCTCCTTTCTCAGGGGCACGGTAATCGCCTTCTCTCCTTCGACATTACAAAAGCCTTTGATCGTGTATGGCACAAGAGATTTCTTTGGAAACTGAAAGCCTATGGTGTTGATTGTCGACCATTTGAGGTACTTGCTTACTTTCTTCGTCAACGTTCATTGCAAGTTGTCCTCGACGGCTTCATAACAAAAGAACACCCAGTTTATCAGGCGTACTCCAAGGAAGTATTCTTTGGCCAAATTTTTTCTTGGCGTTCATAAGTGACCTAGGGAAACCTAATGAAATAACCTCACTAATTTCCTGAAGAAACGACAACAAAAACACCAATAGCAAAGGACGAAGATCCCACCGAGCCCCACAAGGAGCTTCAGGCAGAGAATTTAAACGTGGGCAGATGCATGGCTTGTCAGTTTTAACGCATAACTTTTCAAACAGGTTGTTTTTCAAACATTACCATTTTTCTGATCTAGTCAAAAACTCTGTTTCAAAAATATCGATGATAACATTCCTTTTAGAAGGATCAGGAAATTTTTTTTTCGTACTTTTTTTGTATGAAATTCTTTCGAATTTTTTTTTTCCAGTGCTCTTGCTTTTTTCCGACGTAGACCGCTCAATTAGAAAACTTAGGCTCCTGTTGATACATCCATAATTCAAGGTTCTTATGGGATTCTTGGAATTGTATAAGCAGCTTCCATGGTTGCAGCGGTAGCTGCAACCTAGCAAAGAGTGAACAACAGCCCATAGTAACGAAAAGTTAAAAAAAAGCGTTTCGAAAAAAACTACCTAGTGAAAAAATTTCTATCTGATTCAGGAATAGTAGCTATTATTTTGGTTATCCTTAAAAGTAAAAGTTTATTATGAAAAGAAGTTTATGGTGATTTCGAAAAGAAGCCTGAAACCCCTCGAAAATGGCGTCAGATCAAAATGAAAAGTGTACAATTGGAATCTGAAAACTTGTACAGGGAAATTACAGACCTCCTCCTTGAAAAACAAGGGAAATCCCTTTTTTGCAACGGTAGCACTAATCTGTCTCCCGTTTTTTATGGCACTTGGTATTAACCAAGTGACATATAGCAATCGCAAATTCTGTCGGTCTGTCGGTCCCGGTTTTGCTACTTTAGGCACTTCCAAGCAAGCTAGGGCGATGAAATTTGGCAGGCATATCAAGGACTGGACCAGATTAAATTAGAAATAGTCGTTTTTCCGATTTGACCATTTGGGGGTGGAGTGGGGGGCCCGTTAATTCGGAAAAAATAGAAAAAATGAAGTATTTTTTACTTACGAACCGTTGATCAGATCTTAATGAAATTTGATGTTTGGAAGGAAATCGTACCTCAGAGCCGTTATTTTAAATCTCGAATGGATCTGGTGACATTGGAGGGGAGTTAGGAGGGGGAAACCTAAAATCTTGGAAAACACTTAGAGTGGAGGGATCGGGATGAAACTTGGTGGGGAAAATAAGTACAAGTCCTAGATACATGCTTGATATAACCGGAACGGATCCGCTCTCTTTGGGGTAGTTGGGGGGGGGGTTAATTCTGAAAAATTAGAAAAAATGAGGTATTTTTAACTTACGAACGGATGATCGGATCTCAATGAAATTTGATATTTAGAAAGATATCGTGTCTCAAAGCTTTTATTTTAAATACCGACCAAATCTGGTGACATTGGGGGGAGTTTGGGGTGGGGGAACCTAAAATCATGGAAAACGCTTAGATTGGAGGGATCGGGATGAACCTTGGTGGTAAAAATAAGTGGAAGTCTTAGATACGTGATTTACATAATTGGAACGGATCCGCTCTATTAGGGGGGGGGGGGGGGTTAATTCTGAAAAATTAGAAAACATGACATATTTTTAACTTACGAAGAAGTGATCGGATCTACATGAAACTTCATATTTAGAAGGACCTCGTAACTCAGATCTCTTATTTTGAATCTTAACCGTATTCAGCGTCATTGGGGGCGGGGCAATTGGGGGTTTACCGGAAATCTTATAAAATACATAAAGCGGAGGGATCAGGATGAAACTGGATGGGAAGAATAAAAACCTGTCTAAGATACGTGACTGACATAACCGGACAGGATTTGCTCTCTTTGGTGGAGTTGGGGGGGGGGTAATTTAGGAAAATGAGGTATTTGTAACTTACGAAAGGGTGACCAGATCTTAATGAAATTTGGTATTTAGAAGGACCTTGTGCTTTAAAGCTCTAATTTTAAATTCCGACCAGATCCTGTGACAATGGGGGGGGGGAAGTTGGAGGGGGAAACCGAAATTCTTGGAAAACGTGAAAATTGGGGTATTTTTATCTTACGAATAGGTGATCGGATCTTAATGAAATTTGTTATTTAGAAGGAATTCATGTCTCAGAGCTCTTCGTGGAAATCGTGGAAAACACTTGGAGTGGAGGAATCGGGATGAAACATGGTGGATAGAATAAGCAAATGTCCTTTATATATGATTGACGTAACCGTACCGGATTCACTCTCTTTGGGGGAGTTTGGGGGAGGGGATCAGTGATTTGGTGAGTTTGGTGCTTCTGGACGTGCTAGGACGATGAAAACTGGTAGCCATGTCAGGGAGCTGCACAAATTGACTTGATAAAGTCGTTTTCCGAGATTCGACCATCTGGGGGGCTAAAGAGAGAGGAAAAATTAGAAAAAACTAAGTATTTGTAACTTACGAGTGGGTGATCGGATCTTAATGAATCTTGATGTTTAGAAGGACATCGTGACTCAGAGCTCTTATTTTAAATCCTGACCGGCATTAAGCCTCTGATTTTCCTTTTAAATCAATCTATTGATTCTTAGAATTTTGTTACAGCTCATACCATATGAGCTCTTGGCTCTTAGCTCTTCTTGCCTCATCACTTTTGCCATATGAGCTCTTAGCTCTTGTTCTTTTTATTTCCCTGGCATAGCCGGTAACCAGAATATCATAGAGGAATGCTTAAAGGCTCATTCAAAATCTACTTCTGATATGTATGTGCTTTCTAAAAATTCGCCATCTGCGATAGCCATATGGCAAGAATATTTTACTTTTTATGCTATTTCTCAAGGGGTGGGGTTAGCGGGCTACCAGAACATCTTAGATAGATTTTTGATAGTACATATAAGGAATATTACTCATATCTACATTCTTGCCATAAATTCCTTCATCTACAAGCTTAATGGCTCAAATGAAAACTTTTGCTCATATCTACGTACTTGTTATCAAATCTACGATTCGTAAGTTAGATACAGTACTAAAAACTTTACTTTTGTTGCCACATCTTTTGTGAAAAATCATGGAAGTATAAAACGGTATCATAGTGATAATTATGGCCCAAAATCCTTAACTGGAGGTTCGCAAGATTACCTTCCCATAAATTCCATAATCTGAAAATTCAAAGGCTCATCTGAAAACGTTTGCTCATATCTACGTACTTTTTATCAAATCTGCCATTCATAAGTGAGATAGAGCATTGAAAACCTTAATTTTCATGCTCATGGAAGTATAATCATGGAAGCATAAAACGGTATCATGGTGATAATTATGGTCCAAAATCCTTAACTTGAGTTTTGCAAGATTACCTTCCCATAAATTCCATCATCTGCAAATTCAATGGCTCACTGGAAAACTTTTGCTCATATCTAAGTACTTTTTATCAAATCTGCCATTCATAAGTGAGATAGAGCATTGAAAACTTTACTTTTGGTGCCACTGCTTTAGAAGAAAACCTTGGAAATATGAAACAGTATCATTGACATAATTATGGTCCAAAATCCTTAACTGGAGGTTTGGAAGAACAGCACCCTTATGTTCCTCCTCCACGCCCCCTTAGTAAGTAAAAGTAAAAAGTAAGTAAGTATGATGGCACTACAACCTCAAAGTCCAAACCGGCGATACTGATCTTTGTTTCAAGACCCTTCATTCAGGAAGTGTAATGGTAGGCTGAGGCCAGTCATCCTGTGCTTTCGCACACCCTTTCCTGCTTACCTTCCCCAGATTTCTCCAGGTACCCATTTAGAGCTAGCCCCCTTAATACGCTACGCAATTGAAGTCCTATACACACTAATATATTAAACTACATTATTAGAGGCGTGGTTCAGTCACTACAGAACTGGATTCAAAGTATATTATCATGCGTTAGACTCTAGCCTGGATTTTTTTTTCAATCATAGTATGTCCCTTCTTATGATTACTTCTAATAATCCACTATTTTGCAAATGTGACGCACTCATTTTTTAAAGCATACCCCGAGAAAGCTCATTTTAGACCTATTACTCATATTTACGCGCTTTTTATCAATTTTACCATTCATAAGTACCATATAACAGTAGATATGACATTTTTGGTGCCACTTCTTAAGTGGAAGAGGTTGGAAGCATAAAACGGTACTATTGCAACAAAAATGGTCCAAAGTCTTTAACTGGAGGTTTACAAGAACCCGTCACATATACTCTCCCGCCAGATCCTCTTAGTAAGTTACATAAGTCCCCTACTCATCTTCAAAATAAAAGACTATTGCGAAAACAAATTATTTAAAGCTAAAAACTTTTCAACCAAAAACCTACCCATAATTAAGCTAGAATGATCAACAGTTTTGAATTGAACCTTCAAACTTCACTTCACAATGAAGCCTGTGTGCTAGTTCTAACGGACGTAATTGAGGGGAAAGGAAGTTCTTGTCCCCTTAGTTTTTTAATCCTACCTAGATTTTGAAAAACACCGTTTTTTGGTCATTTCATTGAAAAAGGTAATTTTTTCATTTAAAAAAAAAGAGGAAATAACCGAAAGTGCACTCTTTGGGAATGTGCTATCAAGTCAAATTTATAAAAATGATTAGGTATAAATATAAGCTTTCAAATAAGCTTTTAAACAGCTCTCTTTTGTTACAGTAGCCTTCTAGTTTCTGCTAGTCAGTAGGCGATTTACAAAGCCCTATCTTCATCATGTTTTCTTCAGGCGAATTCAGCCGAGTAAAAACAGGTTTTCATCGAAAAACAAACGTTCCTGAAAAATATTTATTGTTTTGTGAAGTATGGATAATAAACTTTATGCTATAGACTTAAAGTTTTTCGTAGCTCTCAAGGTTATGTGCAGTTTTTCTAGAGGTGTCTTATCTCAACTAGATCGGCGATAATTAAAAATTATATTAAAAGTAAGTTTTCAACTGAATCTAAGGGGTGACATTAAAACTTAAAACGAACATACATTATTCCGTATAAATAAAAAAACATCATGGCAGCGTTGTTTCTACATTAAATCTTAATCAAAAACGAAATAGATTAATTAAAAAGTTTTTCCAGGAAAGTAAAAAGTGCAAGTTGAAACTTAAAACAGATAAAATTATTGATTCACAGCCTATCTAATATATATCAGTAAAATTAGTACAAATAAACAACTACTTATGTTTCCCTATACTTCTAGGATTGTAGAAAACTAGCGCTTTACTGAAAACACAAAATAATATAGGAGTCTTGGTACAGTATAAGCAAACCAATTAAGGACACAGAACAAAAATACAGAACAAAAATATTTACAGAACAAAAATATTATCAATCCCTGTTAGAATCAATCCCTTTTAAAGTAAAGCAACAATCTGTTTAAGATTGTTGCTTTATTTATTTTTTTTTTCGTTTAATCTGATATTACTTCTGCACAATAGCTCAGTTGAAAGACTAGCTCTCGTTTTGGTTCTTAAACTTAAAACGAACAGAAATTACTCCGTATATAAAAGGGGCTGTTCCCTCCTCAACGCCCCGCTCTTTACGCTAAAGTTTGACTCTTTCTCTCAACTCTACTTTTTAAAGCAGTAAAAAATTTAGCGTAAAGAGGGAGCGTTGAGGAGGGAACAGCCCCTTTCATATACGGAGTAATTTCTGTTCCTTTTAAGTACTAATATCGCTCCATACTTTCAGTTAAAAAAAATGTTTTTTTTTATATTTAATTTCAGAACGTTTTTGAATCAATGTATGTTTTGATTTTGGCTCTCCGCACATGAATATTTAAAACGAAATTTGTATATTAGTTTAGTTTTATAGCTAGATGGATTTCTCACAGTTTTGATCGGATGATTTTGAGAAAAAAGGAGCGGGGGAGTAGGCCTGGTTACCCTCCCATTTTTTGATTATATAAAAAGGCAACTAGAACTTTTGATTTTTTGCGAAAGTTTTTATTAGTGAAAAATATACGTAACTTACGAATTAACTTTCGTAACGAAATTATATATTCTTATATTTTTATTACGTATATGGAGGGTTCACCCCCTCGTCAATGCCTCGCTCTTTACAATAAAGCTTAAATTTTGTCCCAATTCCTTAAGAATGACCCCTGAATCACAAAGGCCGTAGAATAAATAGTTGAAATTAATAAAATTACATTAGCGTAAAGAGCGAGGTATTAGGAGGAGGTGAATCCCTCGTATGCGCAATAATTTCTGTTCGTTTTAAGTTTAATACTGCTCCTTGCTTTCAGTTGAAAAAAAACTTTTTCATATATATTTTTTCATTGTTTTTTAAAAAAAACGCTAAAAAAAATCCTGCGCCCCCTTCATGGAAATTTTCTTTCCCCATGGCGAATTCCTCCATGGAAAGTTCCCCCCGCATAGCCCCCTCCCCTCAACCCCCCCCCCCCAACCAAAAAAATACCCCTGAAAGCTTCTGTACACTTCCCAATAACCATTACTATATGTAAACACTGGTCAAAGTTTGTAACTTGCAACCCCTCCCACGGGGACTGTGGGGGAGTAAGTCGTCCCCAAAGACATGGTTATTAGGTTTCTCGATTATTTTGAATAAAATGGCTATCTCAGAATTTTGATCCGGTGACTTTGGGAAAAAATTTAGCGTGGGAGGGGGCCTAGGTGCCCTCCAATTTTTCGGTAACTTAAAAGGACACTTGAACTTATAATTTCCGTTAGAATGAGTCCTCACAAGAAATTCTAGGAGCACTAGGTCGATATGACCACCCCTGGGGAAAAACAGACAGAACAAATAAACACGCATCCGTGATCTGTCTTGTGGCAAAAAATTCAAAATTCCACATTTTCAAACAGTTCGTGGTAACGAACTGTAGTAAGGAGCGACCCGTCTCAATAGTAACCAAAACTCTAAAAAATGGAATTTTGATATCAATTGCTACATCAAAAGAATCGCATTTTAATGCTGATTTTAAATATATAAGTTTAATTATGTTTAATATTACCCATCAGTAATACTAAACACCCATCGAGCCTGAGTAATACAAATTACCCATCGAGCCTGAGAAAATTCGCCTTGTTTTAGAAAATAGGGGGGAAACAACCCCTAAAAGTCGTAAAATCTTAACGGAAATCACACCATCAGATTCAGCGTATCAGAGAACCCTATTGTAGAAGTTTCAAGTTCCTATCTACAAAAATCTGTTGCTCCTACCTACAAACAACCTATCTGTGGAATTTTGTATTTTTGCCAGAAGGCAGATCACGAATGCGTGTTTGTTTGTTTGTTTGTTTGTTTGTTTTTTTTTGTTTTTTTTTCCCAGGGGTGATCGTATCGACCCAGTGGTCCTAGAATCTTGCGAGAGGGCTCATTCTAAAGGCAATGAAAAGTTCTAGTGCCCTTTTTAAGTGACCAAATAAAATTAGAGGGCACCTAGGCCCCCTCCCACGCTAATTATTTTCCCAAAGTCACCAAATCAAAATTTTGAGATAGCCATTTTATTCAACCTAGTCAAAAAACCTTACAACCATGTCTTCGGGGACAACTTACTCCCCCACAGTCCCCGTGGGAAGGGCCGCAAGTTACAAACTTTGACCAGTGCTTACATATAGTAATGGTTATTTGGAAGTGTATAGACGTTTTCGGGGGGATTTTTAGGCCTTGGGAGGGCTTGATAAGAGGGGATATGTTAGGGGAACTCGCCTTGGAGGAATTTGTCATGGGGGAAAAAAATTCATGAAGGGAGCGCAGGATTTTCTCGTGTTATTTAAAAAAAAAAAAACAATGAAAAAATAAACATGAAAAGGTGTTTTCAACTGAAAGTAAGTAGAAGCATTAAAACTTAAAACGAACAGAAATTATTACGCATATGATGGGCTCACCTCCTCCTAATATCTCGCTCTTTACGCTAAATTATTTTTAGTAATTTCAATTATTTATTCTACGGCCTTCGTGATTCAGGGGTCATTCTTAAGAATTTGGGAAATATTTAAGCTTAAGTGTAAAGAGTGAGGTACTGACGAGGGGGTAAACCCCTTCATACACGTAATAAAAACATGAGAATACAGAAGGTCCTTACGTAAGCTAATTTTTAAGTTACGTATATCTTTTACTAATAAAAGCATTCGACAAAAATTAAAAGTTCTAGTTTCCTTTTTCAGTAGCCAAAAAATCGGAGGGCAACTAAGCCTCCTCCCCCGCTCCTTTTTTTCTCAAAATCATTCGATCAAAACTATGAGAAAGCCATTTAGCCAAAAGAAAAAATAAACATGCAAATTCCATTTTAATTATTCATCTGCGGAGAGTCAAAATCAAAACATGCATTGATTCAAAAACGTTCAGAAGTTAAATAAAAAAAAAACAAGTTTTTTTTTAATGGAAAGTAAGGAGCGACATTAAAACTTAAAACGAACAGAAATTATTTCGTATATGAAAGGTGCTGCTTCCCCATCAACGCCCCGCTCTTTACGCTAAAGTTTTTTACTGTTTTAAAAAAGTAGAGTTAAGAGAGAGTCAAACTTTAGCGTAAAGAGCGGGGCGTTGATGAGGAAGCAGCACCTTTCATATACGAAGTAATTTCTGTTCGTTTTAAGTTTTAATGTCGCTCCTTACTTCCCGTTAAAAAGACTTGTTTTTTTTTTTATTTATTGTAGATAGGAGCCTGAAACTTCTATTGCTGGGTTTTCTGATACGCTGAATCTGATGGTGTAATTTTCGTTAAGATTCAATGAATCTCAAGGGGCGTTTCCTTCTATTTTCTAAAATAAGACAAATTTTCTCAGGCTCGTAACTTTTGATGGATAAATCTAAACCCAATGAAACTAATATATTTAAAATCAGCTTTAAAATGCAATTCGTTTGATGTAACTATTGTTACAAAAATTCCGTTTTTTAGAGTTTCGGTTGCTATTGAGCCGGGTCGTTCTTTACTACACTTCGGTTTTTAAACGAACTGTTTTAACCACGTTAACCACTAACTGTTCGAAAAAATGTCATGACAAGACAAGTTCGTAGACAAGTTCGAAGTAAAACCATCTCGATATTATTATGACTATAGACTGGCTTTAGAATTTGTATCATAGCTTGAAATTCACTGTTGTATAGCGAGAACCAACCGGATTTCCAGAGTTAATATTATGTCTTATTTGATCTTCATTTTAAGTAATATTTACTAAAATTTATTACAATTTATAAGCATACTTATTACAATTTAAGATTGTGTATAACTCACTATTGATATTGTAGTTGGTAAGATCAAAATAATACCTGATAAATCAATCCACTATTTCTTTATGCTGCTTAATTACTTTGCAGTTATTAAAAAAGTATTTAATTTTACGCTTGCGTTTTAAAATAATTTTATTTGTATACTGAAAGTTACTGATGTCACAACTGGTGTAAGACTATCAAAGCTTTATAAATAAGTTTATTGTTGTCAGGCCACATACTTATTTTTGACTCCCAAATCAATATTCCTGTTTTTTATACTTGACCTTTGGGTTTTCAGTAAAGCGCTAGTTTCTTATAATCCTACAAACATAGGGAAACATAACTAGTTGGTTTATTTCTACTAGTTTTATTGATATATATTATATAGGCTGTGAAGTAATAATTTTTGTCTGTTTTAAGTTTCAACTCCGCTCTTTACTTTTCTCGAAAAAATTTTGTTTTTTTTAATTAATTATAATCAGGAAACAACTTTTTAAATACAATATCTTAAAAGGGTTTTATAGATACCGTGTATTGTATCTCATGATCTAGAATGACCCGGCTCTATAGTAACCAAAACTCTTTTGGTTACAAGATTCAGTTGGTTACAAGAAAACTCTTTTGGTAAAAAAGAATCAGCTTAGTATGCTGATTTCAAATATATCAATTTCACTAAGTTTAGCTTTATTCATTAAAGGTTACGAGCCTGAGAAAATTTTCCGGATTGTCGAAAAAGGGGAAATACCCCCTAAAAGTGAAGTGATCTTTGTGAAAATCACACCATCAGATTCAGCGTATCAGAAACCCTACTGTAGAAGTTCCGAGCTCCCAACTACAAAAATGTGGAATTTTGCATTTTTTGCCACAAGGCAGATCACGGATGCGTGTTTATTTGTTTTTTTGTTTTTTTTTCCCCAGGGGTGATCGTATCGACCCAGTTGTCCTAGATTGTTGCAAGAGGGCTCATTCTGACGGAAATGAAAAGTTCTAGTGCCCTTTTTAAGTGACCAAAAAATTGGAGGGCACCTAGGCCCCCTCCCACGCTAATTATTTTCCCAAAGTCAACGGATCAAAATTCTGAGATTGCCATTTTATTCAGTGTAGTCGAAAAACCTTTGGGGACGAATTACTCCCCCACAGTCCCCGTGGGAGGGGCAACAAGTTACAAACTTTGACCTGTGCTTACATATAGTAATGGTTATTGGGAAGTATACAGGCGTTTTCAGGAGGATTTTTTTGGTTGGGGGGAGGGGTTGAGAAGAGAGGGATATGCTGGGGGAACTTTCCATCGAGAATTTGTCATGGGAAAAGAAAATTTCCATGAAGGGAGAGCAGGATTTACTAGCATTATTTAAAAAAAAAAACAATTAAAAAATAAATGTGAAAAAGCTTTTTCAGCTGGAAGTAAGGAACAGCAATAAAACTTAAAACAAACAGAAATTATTACCCATATGAGGGGCTCACCTCCTTCTAATACCTCGCTCTTTACGCTATAGTATTTTTAGTACTTTCAACTATTTATTCTACGGCTTTTGTGATTCAGGGGTCATTCTTAATGAATTGGGATAAAATTTAAGCTTTAGTGTAAAGAGCGAGGTACTGACGATGGGGCGAATCCCCTCATATATGTAATAAAAACATGAGAATACAAAAGTTCTTTATGTAAGCTAATTTATAAGTTACGTAAATCTTTTACCAATAAAAATATTCGTAAAAAATTAAAAGTTCTAGTTGCCTTTTTAATTAACCAAAAAATCGGAGGGCAACTACGCTTCGTCCCCCGCTCTTTTTTTCTCAAAATCATTCGATTCAAAATTATGAGAAAGCTATTTAGCCAAAAAAAAAAAAAAAAATATGCAAATTTCGTTTTGATTATTCCTCTGCGGAGAGCCAAAATCAAAACATGCATTGATTCAAAAACGTTCAGAAATTAAATAAAAAAAAATCAAGCTTTTTTAACTGGAAGTAAGGAGCGACATTAAAACTTAAAACGCACAGAAATTACTTCGTATATGAAAGTGGCTGCTACCTCATCAACGCCCCGCTCTTTACGCTAAAATTTTTTACTGTTTTAAAAAGAAGAATTGAGAGAAAGAGTCAAAAGAGTTGAGAAAACGAACAGAAATTACTTCGTATATAAAAGGGGCTGCTTCCTCATCAACGCCCCGCTCTTTACGCTAAAGTTTTTTACTGTTTTAAAAAGAAGAGTTGAGAGAAAGAGTCAAACTATGGGTCCTGCGGGGTGCTAGCTTCCCTTTTATAGTAAAATAATGTTTTCTTTGAAGCATAAAACATTACACTCTTATACTTACCGTCACAAAACGTAGAGTGGGAAAACCATCGTTGGCATTGTCAGAGAAAATCTTATGAGTGGGAAGGCAAGTGTTTCGCGAAATTTTTTCATATCAACGTCTAAATGGAAATATTTGGTCTTATGTTCATTTTTTTAGGTGTTTATTAGTTAGCTGTTACAAACAACGGGCAAGGAGTAATTTGGGCTAATTGTAACCACAATTCTTTAAAAGGTAGTTTTGCTGACAATATACAGAATTTAAAGATTCGGTTTCTCTATTGTAATTCCGATTTATAAGCTTTGATAAATTTAAAGTTAGCCAGAAAAAGTTTCGAGCGTGAGAAGTTTCGAACCTATTATTGAAAATGGTGTGAACCACATCCATAAAGTCAAGTGATCTTGATAAAAGTTGTAGCATCGAATTCACCATATTAGAGAACAATATTATGTAGGTTGCAACCCTCTAACTACAAAAATGTGAAGCTTCGTATTTTTTTCTGGAGAAGGAAGATCACGGATGTCTGTGTAGTCGTTGACTCATTCTTTTTCCCCCTGGTGTGATTGAGATAAAGGTCCTAGGATAACAAGAGAAGACTAATTAGAAAGTTAATATGAAAGTTCTACAGACTTTTTAAGTAGCAAAAGAAATCGTGCCACAGTAAGATGGCGCTTTAAGCCATTTTGTGATAGAAAACAACAATTCTAGCCCTAAAGATGCCAAAAAGCTACCGAGTAACGACTCTAATATTTTCAATCAATTTAAAGTTATGAAACAAACTATGTAAGAAGCTTTCCAGCTTCGTAGGCAATAATGCTGCACTGTGACGCACTCATTCATTAGGATGCACATAGGGCATGTAAAAAAAAGTTTAATGTACACACTTATTTTAAAGCTTCATTTTTAACTAGTCTTAGTCGTTTGAGCCTTGATAAAATATGTGCAGAGCTGCACAGTTGCACAATAGCCATCATGGAGGAGGGTCGGTGGACTTTTGCACAGTTGAAAGGAGTGTGCTTGAAGCCTCAAAAAGTGCGCTTTTATGTCTCAATATCCTGACTCCTAACCTATGAGCCTCTAATATATATAGAAGTAGATTTGAAGGGGGCAGAAATTAGTCTCTAATCTCCCTTGATTTCCGGATGTGTGTTCGGAATACGCCCATAATATTGGTGTCAGTGATGATTACGCCTCTCTAATTGAAGAAATTGCTTTTATAGGTAGATAGGTAGGTAATTTTATTCAAAACAATACTTAAACGAACAGAAATTAATCCGTATATGAAAGGGGTTGTTCCCTCCTCAACGCCCCGCTCTTTACGCTAAAGTTTGACTCTTTCTCTCAACTCTACTTTTTAAACAGTAAAAAACTTTAGCGTAAAGAGCGGGGCGTTGAGGAGGGAACAGCCCCTTTCATATACGGAGTAATTTCTGTTCGTTTTAAGTTTTAATGTCGCTCCTTACTTTCAGTTAAAAAACTTGTGTTTTTTATTTAACTTCTGGACGTTTTTGAATTTATGCATGATTTGATTTTGGCTCTCCTTAGAAGAATAATTAAAATAAAATTTGTGTATTTATTTTTTTGGCTAAATGACTTTCTCATAGCTTTGATCGAATGATTTTGAAAAAAAAGGAGTTGGGGAAAAGCTCTAGTTGCCCTCCAATTTTTTGGTTACTTAAAAGGCAACTAGAACTTTTAATTTCTTACGAACGTTTTTATTAGTAAAATAGTAATAAATAATAATTAGTAATAGTAATTAGTAATAAATATACGTAACTTACGAATTAACTTGCGTAACGAAATTCTATAATTGTATATTTTTATTACGTACACGAGGGGGTTCGCCCCCTCGTCAGTACCTCGCTCTTTATGCTAAAGCTTAAATTTTGTCCCAATTCCTTGAGAATGACCCCTGAATCACAAAGGTTGTAGAATAAATAGTTTAAATTACTAAAAATACTTAAGCGTAAAGAGCGAGGATTTAGGAGGAGGTGAACCCCTCATAAATCCAGCGCCCCCTTCATGGAAATTTTCTTCCCCCATGAAAAATTCCTCCGTGTAAAGTTCCCTCCACATAACACCCTCCCCTCAAACCCCCACCCCACCAAACAAAAAAAAATCCCCCTGAAAACGTCTGTACGCTTCCCAATAACCATTACTATATGTAAGCACTGGCCAAAGTTTGTAACTTGTAGCCCCTCTCACGAGGACTGTGGGGGAGCAAGTCTTCCCCAAAGACACAGTTATAAGGTTTTTCGACTATGCTGAATAAAATGACCATCTCAGAATTTTGATCCAGTGACTTTGGGAAAAAATTAGGGTGGGAGGGGGCCTAGGTGCCCTCCAATTTTTTCAGTCACTTAAAACGGGCACTAGAACTTATCATTTCCGTTAGAATGAGCCCTCTCGCAACATTCTAGGACCACTGGGTCGATACAATCACCCAAAAACAGAAAAATAAACAAATAAACACGCATCCCTGATCTGTCTTCTGGCAAAAAATACAAAATTCCTCATTTTTGTAGATAGGAAACTTCTACTGTAGGGTTCTCTGATACGCTGGATTTGATGGTGTGATTTTCGTTCTACGACTTTTAGGGGGTGTTTCCCCCTATTTTCCAAAATTAGGCAAATTTTCTCAGGTTCGTAACTTTTGATGGGTAAGACTAAATTTGATGAAACTTATATATTTAAAACCAGCATGAAAATACAATTCTTTTGATCTAACTATTGGTATCAAATTTCCGATTTTTTGGAGTTTTGGTTACTATTGAGCCGGGTCGCTCCTAACTACAGTTCGTTACCACGAACTGTCTGATGACATGAGCTGACTGGGAAGTATTCTGAAACTCATGAACAAGATTATTTGAATTTCGCGTGTCATAATAATGATAAGAAGAACCCAAGCTTAAAAAAAAAAATCATTAAAAATATCAGGCCCTAAATTGTGTAAACACTGATATACTAAAATACCATGCTCAAGTACTACCAGAATTTAAATGGGAACATTCCTTATTTTTATATTTATATACATTGCTTAATGCGTTCTTGTTTCTTGGGGGTGTTGCTTCATTACTGGTATCCGTGGGAAACATCCCTATAAAAATATTTGCTCAAAAAGCTTGGCTTAAGACCGTGGAAACAATGACCTATAATTAATTTTCTATATTTCAGGCCCATCCTTTAGCGGGGCATTTTTTCAAGGATGATTGTCAGTGCTGAAGCACTATTTACGAATATTAAACTTGAGTGTAAAACAGAGAGTTGAATTTAGTAGCCCTCCTTCAAATTCAAGATAGCATTTGACCAAGCAGCCCAATAGAGTCAACAGAAGCCGACATTTGAAAGAAACGATGTTTCGATTACAATATATGCAACAACAAAATCTATAACAAATGCCGATTCTTAATATGCAAAATTTATTAATTTTTAAGCCACTCAGTGAAAGCTATTACCACGCAAAATCAACATAAATTTGAAATAGGAAGAATTAACCCCATATATGGGGGAGGGGAGCAATCCCCCCCATAAATGGGGAAATGGAAAGACTACCTGGTTAATATTTCAAACGGGTTTAACATATTTTCTGCCGTTGTTTAAATGAAAGGAAAACCATGTTATTTCTAAAACATAAATTCTCATCATTATGCTTAATGATGTATTTGTGTTTTGATACTAATTTAGCCTTTTCTTTTAGAATAAGGAGCACCATTCATCGGTATGTGTGGTTTAATTCGTCTGGTAAATATTCCTAGGAAAATAAAAATATGCTTTGATACTGGCAAAATGAAATAAAAAAATGGGCTAGACTCCTATTTAAAACTTGGAAGTTTAAAAAATTAAATGTCACCTTTCGGTCGCCTTGTAGTCTAACTTTGCACTGCAGATAAGCTGTTTGTCCTGCAGCAACTGTAGAGATTGTTGGTAAAGAAATATCAAAGCTTGGTCCAGTAAAATAATCTCTTGTTGCTTCCAATTCAGAGCCTCCCTCATTCGTGTATGCTAATGATACTAAAAATAAAATTATAATAAAAATGTTTTTGTTTCAAAGGGGTAATATTTTGATCCCTAATCTGTTGTACTAAGCAATATAGAGACCAGTAGTGGAAGAGCAGGGTGCAGGTTATCTCCAACATTGGTAACCCCGTCCTCGGTATTCTGCAAACATCTTTTTTGCATATCTTCATTGAATATATATATATATATATATATATATATATATATATATATATATATATATATATATATGCATATATATATATATATATATATATATATATATATATATATATATATATATATATATATATATATATATATATGATTGTATATACTTTAAGCGAGCTATTTCTAACAAGGCAACACAGTTTTAAAAATAACACAATTTAAAAGGTTGATCCAGAAGTCTAAAGAATAAATGAGAATAAAGCTTGAATTTTTATTTTCGAAACGATTAGAATACTTTTAAATTAGAGATGTTTTTATTCATAGAAGTTTCGCTTCATTTGCAAAACAAATTTACCTCCATATTTTCAAGCTAAACAGAATGCAAATTAAAGTCGTTCTGTTTTGTTTTGTTTTTTTTTTTGTTGTTGTTTTATAGGGAGCCTTTATTGTGATTAGTTTTTAAAAAGAATTTAAAAAAAGAAATATTTTCAAAGGAACGTAAAGAATGATGTGAAAACCTAATATAAGCTGAAATAAAGTCAGATAAGAAGTCAAATTTAGAAAGAACCAAAATTACTATGAATGAAAAAGTAAGTAAAACCTGAAGTAAAACCTGAGCCAAGCAGACATAAAATGAATAATCAATTCAAGCTGAAAATTCACTGAAATTACCTAAAGTTTTCAATGCTACTACCCCCCCCCCTAGACTCTCTAAAGGCCAGAGTGATGTTTGTGCTTTACTAAAACGGCTTGTATTACATGGAGCTTCATAAAGTTAATACAGTCCTCTTTTTTTAGGTCCCCTTTATCCAGTCTGTAGATGGAAATTTCAAATTGATCAGAGAAAAGCAATTTTGGCCTATTTTTGAGAAAGGGAAGGTGACAAATCGACGAAGCGGCTTTTTTTAATTTTCTTTATTATTTTAATATATTTTATTCTCATATATTTAAAATCAGCATAAAAATCCGATTCTTTTGACTTATCTATTTGTGTCAAAATTGAGCCGGATCGCTCCTTACTTACAGTTCCTTATCACGAATCGATATTAGTTTGTATGAAAATTCCTGTTTTTGTAGTTTTGTTTACTATTGGTCTGAGTCAGTCCTTACTTACAGTTAGTTACCGCGAACTGTTTAAAAATGTTGACATCATTTTCAAAATAATATAACTGTAAACTTCGAAGCATTCTACAAACCAAACTTGTGAACTACTTTTTAGCTCAAATTACATTTTTATTAAAGTACTTCAATGAATAAATAAAAGACTTCAAAGAAGCAGATGCAACTAATAATCTTAAAAGCATTTCAGAAATACTAAGGAACTCAAAGTTATTTTCAAATAATATAGCAGTTTGTCATCTTCGAAAATCTCTCAGGCCAGATTTAAATGAATTAATATCAGTTAAATTGGATTCAAAGCAGCGAACTAAAGAGAGTCGAGCAAGTTATTCAGATATGCCAGGTTTTAGATCTGGAAAACTTTAATTCAAAGTAAGATATTTTGCACTTGAATCCGGCGAAGTGATTAGTCGAATTAGTATTAATTTTGTTAGTTTGATACTATTAAAACAAATTAAAGTTTTATAGGACTCAAATGTTAGACTATGTTATTCAGGCATTTCAGATGTAAACTTGAGTCAGATCTTAAGGCAAATTTATTAATTACCGATTAGGCAAATAAGCCTAATGGCAGTTTTAAAAATGAGCAGAAAGCGATGTTTTGTTTTCAAATATTGAAGGATCAAATCCAACCTATTCCGCATCAAAACACTGATTAAGGCACTAATTCCAGCTGAAAACACCTAGACCTACTCAAAAATATTTTGTAAGCTTCTAATGCTAAAGAAAACTTGCTATGTTCATTCCTTGATGATTTTGGTCGGCTCCAAATTAAAATTCTCATAGTAACTATTCTTTCTCTGTTATGAGTTCCAATATTGTTCAAATTAGTTTGCAACGTAATTGGTGACGGTAAATTAGCTACAAAACGGTAGCCTTCGTTTCAACTTAATACCCCTTAGCCACTCTAGAAGCATTTCAGATACGCATTTTCTACAACCTAAATAAGCATCGTGGAAGGTGATCTTCCACGTTTCACGTAAATTTGTTTGAACTTTTTCTACCCTTGCATGCCTTAATCATACCAAGTCCACTTTTATTGCGCTGTTGCCCCATATTTCAAAAATACTTTCAGATCTTTTGATAGAACTTTCTTAACCATAGGACATATTTTAACTGGTAATGAACAACAACAATTTCATCCAAGTTTAGTAATATTTCCACTTGATACAAAGCGTTATAATTGAAACGCTGGCCTGAAATCTAAACCATCTTGTTTTCAAACCACATGTAATTAAGTTAACGGGGATCAAACTTGAGGGGTCCGCAACTCAAAATCGATTGCAAGTGGTTACAGTAAAAAAAACAAAAAAAAACAAATGGATAAACAAGATATTTCAAGGAGTAGAACCTAAATAATCTACATTATCAAATTTTTTGTCTTAAGACTAATCACGAGCTCATATCAGTTTTATTTAATTTATGCATTTAATTTTCTTTTTTATAGTTTTTAATACAAGACACTATACATATTTAGGTTGTCAAAAATTCATATCTGCAATGCTTCAGGAATGGCTAAGGTATTAAGTTGAAACTTTCAGGGGAAATTGATAGGGCTGTTGTATTCCTTAAGCCGAAATCTTGATTCTCAAGAAGAAAAACAAAAAAAAATGTTAAGATTGCTTTATTAATCGATAGAAAAACAATATCCGTTAAAAAACAGAACTTAAAAAATCCGTTTTTAGCTTTTCAAAGAAAGGTGAAGAGCTACACTAAGCCAAAAATAATCAGAAATACAGTCAAATAAATATTCAAGCGTGAAACTAACAGAAATCACTACCAATGAAAAAACAATGTCCAAAACGGTCAGTAATTACTATGACTAATTCAGTCAAGCTTAAAAAGACCAGAAATTACCACAAACATGAGCAATGTTAAGGCCCCTTAGCCTTCAAAAGGCATGAGTATAATTTGAGCACGAGCGAAAAGATTGAACTTTCAGTCACTTTACTTTCTACGTTTTATCTAGATATGCTCTCTAGATCTTTCACTAGTCTTGATAATTAGGGTGATCAGTAGGGTGATTATTGGAGTGTTTCTGTTGTTTATGCGTTCATTGGCAATGCTCTAGCATTAACTGCAGTTAAGAGATATGAGTCTTCAGTGTATTATCTGTTTATTTATTTTTTTATTTTTCTCAGAGCAATTTCATACGAAAGAAATGGTTGGAGAAATTGAAAAGGAGATTCATTGCTCAAAAACTGGGAGTTTCAGTGACCTTCTTAAGAGTCCAAAGTGGATGGAGAGCTCGCAGTCCCCCTTCCTTGCTCTTTTTTGTTAACCGGTCCCCCCGTAACCTTAAAAAAATTCGGTAAACATTTTGTGATACCCGTTGTATTTCAAATAGTTGAAGGCCCCAACAAATATGCCTCTGAGGATCAAATGGCCCCTACAAGTGATGGATAAGGAACATAAATAATACAAATTGGCAAGTGTTTATACGTATGTTTCACAATAGAAAAGGAAGGATTATGCAATATCTCAAGAACAGTTAAGGTTATTCAGCTGAAACTTTCAGGGAATCTTGAGGGAAATGTTGAACCAAATAAAAACAACTGTATCTCAGAAACGACTGAGAATACAAAGTAATAACTTTCAGGGCATGACGAAGATGATGGTGACCTAAATATAAAGATACTTTGGGCATCCAAGTTGTCAAAGTCGTGCATCAGCTAAATCTTAGAAATAGCTTAGTGTATTAAATTGAAATTTTTAGAGAAGGCCAAGGGTGATGCTGAGCTAAATCAGGAGACACTACACATATATACAGCTTGTCAGTAGGTTGCATCTGCAATATCACAGGCAAAGTAACTAAATTAAAAAATTCAGGGAATATTGAAGGGGATATTGATCCCTCTCCACAACAGTCCCTCAACGGGACTGTTGAGGACCTTATTAAACTAAATCATAAGTCAATCTGTGAATGCGGGATGTCAAAAGCGCGTATCTGCAATATCGGAGAAACAGCTAAGGATATCACATTCAAACTTTCAGAGAATTTTTAGGGGGATATTAAATTAAATCAAAAGAAACTATGTTTATAATAATTGTAATATGTTAAATGTTGGATCAAGTAATGAATGTGGCCATCTTTTTGATGTACTTTTTTCTTCTGGGCTACTTCCTTCAATGTTTTTCCTTCTGGTGTTGACCCTCCAAGAAATTCTGCCACTTTAATAGATAATATTTTCATTTCTCATTTTCCTAATTTGAAGTTCCTTCTGGTGTTGTTTTCACTGATCTTTCTGATCACTTCCCTATTTATCTATCACTATTTTTGCCTAAAATAGAGATTACTGTGGATAAGAAAGGCGAGTCTTCTTTCAGAACTTCTACAGATAAAGAAATTTGTAACTTAACACACAGTCTTCAGAGTAACAATGATGTTGAATGTACAACTAGATTATTTTTGTGTCGTATGGGAACTCTGTTAGATAAGCATTTTCCTCTTAGAAAGAGGCCAAGGAATTCTACACCCAAATGCCCATGGATATCTAGAGGTATGATCAATGCAACACATATGAAGGCGTCTTCGTTCAAGGCTGCATACACAAGTAAGACACAGGATGATCTTTTGAAGTATAAACATTACAAAAATGTGCTCACTTCTTCTGTTCGTGCATCAAAAAGCTGTATTTTTTGCGTTGAATTAATGAGTGTAAGGGGAATTTGTGCAAGGTTTGGAGTGTAGTCAATGAAGCTCTTTCCTGCAAGAAACTCAAATAGTCTTCCCCGTATCTTTTTAGGAAAGCTGATGGCTCTATTGTGGACAAAAAATCCTTAGCAAGTGCCTTTAATTTGTATTTAACCACGCTGCTTTCAGCTCTCATTCCACCTCAGAGTAGAGTAAGTTGTTTTCCCTTGGTAGAAAAGTTTTTTTCCTTTCCCTATGCAGTGCTACTGAGATTTATAGTATTATTTCTCAACTCCCAAGAAGTCTTTCAGTTGATAGTTTGGTCTGAGTAATAATGTCCTTCAAAAATTAGTCAGTTTGTTTCTTACCCCATCTCACACATAATTAACCTCTCTCTTTCTTCTGGTGTTTTTCCTCATGTATTTAAAGTTGCTACTGTTGTACCGTTGCATAAAAAAGAGGATTTATCTCTAATTTCAAACTACAGACCTATTTCTCTTCTTTCTGTCATCTCTAAGGTTGTTTGAAAAATAGTGTATCGTAGACTCTCGTCATTTTTATTTAGTATTAATATGACTGCTGGAAATTCTCTCATAACTAACCATCAGTATGGTTTTCGTCCCTCTTTCTCTTGCTTGTATGTACTTTCAGATACAACAGGGTTTTTGCGTGTTAATCTGGACAAGGGCTTGTGTGTTTTGGGTCTGTTTCTTGACTTTTGAAAGGCCTTTGATATGTTTGACCATTCTGTTCTTTTGTCAAAACTGTTTTTATTTGGAGTACATGGAGTCCTACTAGAATGGTTAAGGTCTTATCTGTCAAGGAGATCTTGGTATGTTTCGGTTAATGGTACTTCATCCTCTATTTTGCCTACATTGATTATTTTGCCATTTTGCCTATTTTGCCTATTTTGCCTATTTGCCTATTTTGCCATGAGGTTTCCCACATGGCTCTGTGCTTGAACCACTTTTGTTTCTAATTTACATTAATGATCTTGTTGATGGTCTTCATTCCTATGTTCAACCTGTTCTTTTTGCTGATGACAGTAAATTTTTTATTGCTGTATAGAACCATAAATAATACCCTAAATCAAACCGTACATATGAAATGAAGATGAGGAAGAATGAACACTAGCATACAGTAGAAAAAAAAACAACCTGGTAGTAATTATAATAATAGAAATGAGTAGAAACCAAGAAAGTAGAGAAACACGAAAGACAAAAGTTGACATTAGAACATCAGAAAAAAAAGACAAATAAACAAGGACTTAAGAAGTTAAGAAGATTGCTGAAAACAATTTAAAAAAAAAATAAGAGAGAGATATATTAGTTAGGAAAGAACTCCAAAATAGGAGAAACAATAGGAAAAGAGAAAACAGGAAAAATAAAAACAAAGGAGAGAGAGAGAGAAAAATTACTAAAATGGAAAGACCCGACGAAAAACTGCCTTTGCAGAATGAAATAGAGGGACATCCGGAGGGATGGAGTTCCATAATAGAATTAATTGATAAACAGGAGACCTCTGGGGTGCTGTAGATGATCGTTTGGGTAAAGTAAGTCTGCAAAAAGAACTACATAAAGAAGTATTAGTATTTCAATATAGAATATAGTATTTCATTGCTGTATATATATTTAGTGCTCTATTATTGTGTTGTATGGTCCGTAAAAAGCAAAGTTTCTTAGGCTGAATAACTTTTTTACGTTTGCAATAGTGTTTTAGCATTAATGAAATGATTGACTGATTGATGATTGGTTGATTGATCCGGGTTTTCAAAAGGGTGAGCAATACACCAAGAAGAACTAAGGGTAATAAGTTGAAACCTCTACATTGTAATTTACAACTGCATTTATTTGCCGCACTGTAAAATATTCTGGACTAATATTCGCTACATTTTTGCTAAAAGAGTGGGGACTGAGAAGAGCAGTATTCTTCCTCACACATTGGACGAGTTAACTTCGCTTTCACTTTTGGTGAAGATTTTTTTTTTATTAAAAAAAAATCAATTGTTTTTTTTTCTTTTTTTCAATTTCCACATAAAGGGTGTCTATATTAACAAGTTTACGTTATGCCCATTCCATATATTCTTGCATAAAAAAACTTGGAATTTCCATCAGCAAGAAAACTCATATATTCGCCAAGAAAGCAAATAAAAAAGATTGGGCTTTATTATTCCCATTTTTGCTTCTAATTGACCCTTTTCATCTTTGTCAAGCTACAATGTGTTACTTGCACGTTCCTTGCAGCTGGCTCAAGAATCCAGACTGAATTTCTTTTGCAATTTCTAGTAAAGTTTATGCTAAAAAGACTTAAAAATTCAAGTTACGTTATTCTTTTTTATCTATTTGAGGAATACAACTTCCTTCTCCAAATTATCAGTTAAATTATTCCTTATTTGGTACTGTTTAAAAATTGTAAGAGTTCAAAACGTTGAACAATATTTTGTAAAATAGGATTTATGCATGGTTCAAAAAAGGAGTGAACTGATTATGAATAGCATCTGTGGAAACAGACGCATTTACGATTAATCTTTGACTGTTTTACCACAATTCAAGCAATTCTAGCAGTTGTGTTGATTAAAAAAATATAGCAAGAGAGGGACAAAATATTCTTTTGGAAATATAGAAAGGAGGCATTTTTTTTCTTTTTCAAAGACACTGCCAAAAAAGGCCCTATTTAGATGAGATGGGAATAAAGAAACTTTTTAGAATCTAAGAGGGAAACTAAACCATACTGTCACTCCTCAAATTTTCACCTCTGACTTCTAGGCAACACAGTGTCTTTGTCTCGTGCCATATTTTCATGGTATTTGTCCTGGGTACTAGCTTTCCTTACTGCCTTGTAAAGAATTTTTACACTATTCTGCATTCTCATCAGTGTGCCCAAAAACATGTGAGCCGTTCAGAAACCAAAATTGACTATCTCTATAAATGAAATATCTAGGCAAAATGACAAAAAAAATATAGTGATTAGTCATCAGCTTTTTCATAAATTTTTGTTTGTATGCGATAACATGTTTTAGTAGAGCAATTAGAATAAGTATAGTTGAATAGAGACTTAGTGAAGTTGGGTGCTAAAACGTACTCATTTGATATCCAATACCGTAGTTTTTTTGGAAATTTTAGGCATTGGCTTAATTTCCGCTTAGAGAAAATTATCTCTTTGCCTCGGTGTCACTTGTCTTTTGACCCAAGTATCTTTGTTTTTGAATATTGTTTCTAATTCATTAGGATACTCGTTGTTGGAAAACTTCTATTTGGATTTTCATAATTTCAGACACTTTTTCAATGCCCATTGCTTTAGCTGCTAGTACAAATCTTTCTTCTTTATTTTGAAATTTCACTGCTAAAAACATTTTTTTAATACCCTTTGCTATAGCTACTCGGATGAGTCTTGGTTATCTAGGTTGTTGATACTCAGCTATTTTGAATTTTCGTTTTTCGGGTCGTCTGCTCGATCTTGTTATGTTTGATGGTTAAAAAACTTCTTTTTTGAAAGAGCTGTGATTATTAATAATTGTAAATTTGTGTTTTTTCTGGGTCATCCTACAGGCAGTTTTTTAATTGTCACATAAAATCAACGATACAAAAACAGGAAATCCTTGCTGCGAAACAAGTAGTATTTTATACTTGGCTAAGTTGAATCTTGTTTAATTTTTCTAAGATTAACGTACTAGACTAATAAAATATTCGAATATTTAAAGAGTCTTAGGGATTTTTTTTTTTTTGAATTTGGATTTTTTAAGCTAATATTAAGAAACTGATAAAATATTCCAAGAGTTTTCAGCAAAATTTTATATTTATGAGGGATATAAAGGGTTTAGGGTCTTAAGGAATATGAATTATATTTTTAGTCTACTCATATAAAGACACTCGCCACGTGGTAGGCTCGTACATATTTGGTTTTCTAGTTATGCCCTAGCATAGCAATCGCTTTATTCATTAGTCTTGAGCCATGAGGTGTCATATCAGCACTTTTAATTGAAGTAAGCGATTTTAGTGTTAATTCAATTCCTAATCCCTGTTAATGCATAAAAGAATTCTCCAATATATAGGATGGGTATTCTCCTCGGATTTGTTGTGATCTCATTGTTGCTTCTCTTCTAACCGCAGATATTGTTTACGATTCGATCTGATCATCCCTGTCGCCAATTTCCTACGTCGAATTTCTCTTCCATTATTTTCATTTGTTATTCAGTGTGATGCTTGTTACCACATTACCTTTAATCAGAGATCTTGTTGCGCTTGATTTTCGTTCTTCATTATTTTGGATATTTTTTCATACTTTTGTTTTAGCTGTTGGGATTCATTAAAAAAGAATAAAAAGATTCATAGTTAAAAAAAAGAACTTCTTTTCCAGCTTTTATGTAGTGGTTATACTTTCAATTTAAATACGTTTGTATATGGCTCAATAACAAGCAGGCATGGTCTATTACGCATTAGCATAATTCTTTAATGTAGCATAATCCTATCACCGTTTGATTATTAGTTTCAAGTCACTAGGTGTCAAATCAGCGATTTTAATAGAATTAAGAATTATGGCCTGAATTAAATTTTTCTTTCGTGTTAACATATGGAAAAATCATCCATTTTGTAAGATTTACATTCTCCTTGAATTCGTTGTTATTCTTGCTGTCACTTGTCTTCTAATCACGGATTTCATTTACAATTCGATGTGATCGCCTATTTTCTAACCGCATGTTTTGTTGTCCATACTTATGTCATTCTCAGATATTTTTTCCATTGCTTTTGCTTTAGCTGTTTTGATTTATTCATCATCTTATACCATTTCGCATGACGTCACCGATACCAAAAAACGTCTTTTCAGCTTCTATCCACATATCGTGAAATTAATTAGCTTACCATCATCCTTATAAAAAAAAAGCTCTAACACGTTTTTTTAAACTTTCAATACGTTTTTTTAAGCTATTTAAATTCAAATTACTGTAGCTAAATAAAGCCGTATTGTTTGTGCTTTATTTAAGGAGATAGATATCAAACCTTATATTAGAAGTTGCTCCTTTCAAATTACAATTTCGTTTACATAGTGTTTCGGTTACTGATATAAAAGTAAATCCTTCGTTAACGTCACAGGAAAGGACGTTAATTTTGGTGACGTTTGTTAACGTCACCAGGATCGAATTGTCATGAAGATATTTCCGTGGAGAGGGGGATTATTCCGTGGAGGTGGAACTATATTCCCTGCCGTTATTTAAAAAAACGATCAGATATTAAATAAAAAACAAGTTTCTTCAACTGAAAGTAAGGAGTAACATTAAAACTTGAAACGAACAGAAATTATTAGGTATATGAGAGGGGTTGCCCTCTCATCAAAGTCTCGCTTTTTAAGTTTAGATTTTGTCCACTTTCTTAAAAAGCGACTCTTGAAACACAAGGATTGGTAATTTAATTAGAACAATAAGTAAGCTTTTTAAAAGTACCGAAAAACCCTAGCGTAAAGAGTGAGCTGTTGAGGAGGAGGGAAACCCTTGCCATATACCTAATAATTTCTGTTCGTTTTAAATTTTAATGTAGCTCCTTAGTTTCAGTTAAAAAACTTAGTTTTTTATGTTATTTTTAACAAAGGCATGGTAAGCACTAATGGCCTCATCCATGTCTAAATCCAAAACCCTGTCGTTATTGCTATTAGTTTGAATCTGAAAATCAAAAGGTCCAAGAATGAATTCTAATAACATCTTCTTTTGGTAAATCACATTTCTTCTGAACAAGAAGAAATTTTGTCTAATCACCTGAACCATCAAATTTGACAAGAAAAAGAGGACGGTCCGAAAAACATAGATTCTCAATGGCTGAAAATGTACAACCTGGACAACCAGGATCAATCCGAGCAGCTAAAGCAAAGGGCATTGTAAAAATGCCTAAGTGATGATATTCCAAAACGAGGAACAACAGGATATGGATTTAGATGACGAGCAACGGCTAGAATAACGACGATTCCAAAGCAAAAGTAAAGAACAAAGATATATTCGAACAGAATATTCAACGTGGTGCCCTCCATTTTCCCAAAGAATTACTAACAAACATGTGAATTGGTTTGCCTTTATTTTAGAACGTCACTCGCTCTCTATGTAGTTTCACAGCCGAATCTGTAACTTGAACTCATGTTTTGCTTTAGTTTAATTCGACTTAAGCGATGATCGAACCGTCAACAATGTTTTTGCTTAAAAGTAGCTGGGCAAATTCAACACAGAATTTGTAAGGCGTCAAATCTATCACAAGCCATTCAAGGTGATTTTGAACCACCTATGTATGGCCAACTTTTACTTTGTTGATCCTGATGAAGTTGTTGACGAACACCTTGTAGATATTTTAAGTTATAGGTTCTCTTGTAAGTTAATGGGCTGGTTGGAAAAAATATTACTAGGATAAAACAACTAAGCCAATGTTATTGTAAAATGCGAAAAGTGAAGGATTTTGTAAATCAACATGCTGCTTCCCAGGGACAAAATACTCCAAACGTGAAGCTCATTTTTACTGTGTCAGATGGTGTGGATTTCGTTCCTCCTGTATGTAATGAAGTATGCGCTGTTCTTACTTTTAATAGTGGCCACAGTCTTCCGTCAAATGGAATGGTTGTAAAGCAACGTGGCAAAAATGTTGTCTGTTTAAAAAATACCGAGTGCCGTTTACCGCTCTTCTATCCATTGTTTTGTCCAGCTGGGACATCACGGTGAACCGTAGATATGTCACTTAAAACACCTTATGCAAGTATTGAATTGAAGTGGATGATTCCTCCTCTCTTCCTGCAAGGACTCAGGAGGCTCCTTAGACTATGATCACTATACCACTTGGTCTATATAAGATTTATCCGATTAATATAAATCTTATATAAATATTATATAAATCATGTACATTTATATAAATTTGTATATATCTTATATAATTTATATAATATTTATATAAATCTTATATAATTATACACCTTATGCAAGTCGTCCACATCTTACATGGTTTGAATTAGCGCAGTATCTCATCCTTTTTCGAACTAAACACGCCAAAAGTCTTTTTCTGCAAGCTGTAACACCCAACAAACGTCATATTATTACCGCAAATAATACATCACTTTCGAACAAGGATCGCTTAGGTAATTTCAAGTTCAATTATGATCATCAGTTTAACACATAAACACAAAAATATAAATTATCAAAGTATTCTATTAGGAAATTTAGCTAGTTATGCAATGTTAAGGAATATCTTTCCTACCCTCATCATGGTCAAAGTTTCTGAAAATCAAATAATAGTATCTCAGAAATTTACAAGAAAGCTTCCAAATTTGAAAGCGTATAATATCATAACAGCGCACAAGATAAGGGTTCAGCACAAGGGAATTTAGGAGATGTTCTAAGGATGGGGAAAGGGGTAAAAAAAGCCGATGAACTTTATCCCAGAATCTTTCCCAGAGGGAGGGAGTTTCAACTAGTCCTAAGATCTTCAAATACTGCATATTTGCCATTAATATTCAAAAATGACAAATAATAAAGAAAACCTAGATAGCTTATACTTTAATTCTATTTGTCTGGAATAAAAGTCACTTTACTTGAAATATCCCTGCCGGGGTATTTGGGAATAAAACACACACCATTTGGTGTGTGTTTTATTGCTACTCTCACCTTTCCACCTTTATAAGAAAAACCTTGTTCTTTTATTCAAAATCATGATCAATCAAGAATTTACGTTTGTTTAATAAGATTGATGGGTAGTCAATTATTAAAGAAATAGTCACTCAGAACAAAAAAGACTCACTCCCTTTTCATCACGCAAGCTAGGACCTAAGTAAGCCAGAGATAATATAATTGTCTCTAATTAGTCTTTTAGAAACTAGTTCAAACCTACAGGAAGACTCTCAGATCCACTTTAAGATTTTTATAAGACCTTTTGACTTTACCTAAGTTTCCAACTTCTTCCTAAATTGTTTAGAATAGTTAGGGACGATGTTTAAAAAGTATTTGGTACCATTTTTCGTCCTTTTAATCAAAGGGTTTATCTAGCTCTGAAGTTTTCGGTCTAGGAATGTAATGTGAGTGAAGAGAGAAGAGAGAAATATAATATAGTATAAGAGTTAATAGTTGATAGTAAGATATTTAATAGTCATATAGTTAATAGAAAGTATAATATAGTTTAGTATAATAGTAGTGTGCGAATAGTGTTATTTGTATACTTCTAACTGGCGTCAAGTAATCAAATGGGCCAGCATAAAAGAGTTAAGGAATTGGTTTATAAGAGTGCACAAGTATTTTCTAATTGTACTGAGAAGGCAGCATGGAATAGCCTGGAACAGAAAATTAAGACAAAAACATTGAGAGCAGGTTTGGAATTTTCTCCCTGCTCGTCTTTAGAGTCTTAAATATAAATATAACGTTCACCACCTTATTAGATTTGGGAGAAAATTAAATTTACGGACAGCAAATTGTTTTGAACCTTTTCCTTCTTTCTCAAAATTATATAAAAAAAAACTAGTTTTTTTAACTGAAAGTAAGGACCTGACTCTTTACCACAATTCTAATTTTTAAACCAATTAAAAACTTTAGCATAAAGAGCGAGGGATTGCGGAGGGGAAAACCCATTTCATATACGGAGTAATTTCTGTTCGTTTTAAGTTTTAATGTCGCTCCTTACTTTCAGTTAAAAAAAAACTAGTTTTTTTATTTAATTTCTTGACGTTTTTAAATTAATGCATGTTTGATTTTGGCTCTCCGCACATAAATTATTAAAATGAAACTTGCATACGAATTCTCTTTTTGGCTAAATGGCTTTCTCTTAACAGTGATCAGAAGATTTTGAGAAATAAGGAGTGGGGAAGGAGGCTTAGTTGCCCTCCAATTTTTCGGTTGCTTAAAAAGGCAACTAGAACTTTTAATTTTTAACGAACGTTTTTACTAGTAAAAAATATACGTAACTTAAGAATTAACTTACGTAAAAAACTTTTATATTCTTATATTTTTATTATGTATATGAGGGGGTTTGTCCCCTCGTTAATACCTTGCTCTTTATACTAAATCTTAAGTTTTGTCCCAATTCTTTAAGAATGACCCCTGAATCAGAAAGGCCGTAGAATAAGTAGTTGAAATTACTAAAAATACTTTAGCATAAAGAGCGATGTATTTATCTCCTCCTAAATACCTCACTCTTTATGCTAAAGTATTTTTAGAACCCCTCATTTGCTTAATAGTCTCTGTTCGTTTTAAGTTTCAATGCTACTCCTTACTTTCAATTGAAATAACTTTTTCATGTTTATTCTTTCATTGTTTTTTTATAGTAATGCTAGAAAATCCTGCGCCCTTTTCATTGAGTTTCTCTTCCCCCATGACATATTCCTCCAAGGAAAGATACTCCCACATAGCCCTCTCCCCTCAACCCAACCCCCCAAACCGAAAGAATCTCCCTGAAAACGTCTGTACACTTCCCAATAACCATTACTGTATGTAAACATTAGTCAAAGTTTGCAACTTGCAGCCCCTCCCCCAGGAACTGTGGGGGATTAATCCATCCCCAAAGATATAGTTACTATTGTTTTCGACTATGAGGAACAAAATTGCTACCTCAAAATTTTGATCCGTTGACTTTGGAAAAAAATGAGCGTGGGAGGGGGCCTAGGTGCCCTCCAATTTTTTGGTCACTTAAAAAGGGCACTAGAATTTTTCATTTCCGTTAGAATTAGCCCTCTTGCGACATTCTAGGACCACTTGGTCGATACGATGACCCCTGGGGAAAAAAAACAAATAAACACGCACCCGTGATCTGTCTGCTGGCAAAAAATACGAGATTCAACATTTTTGTAGATAGAAGCTTGAAATTTTTGCTATAGGGTTCTCTTATACGCTGAATGCGATGGTGTGATTTTTGTTAAGATTCTATGACTTTTAGTGGGTGTTTCCCCCTATTTTCCTAAATAAGGTAAATTTTCTCAGGCTCGTAACTTTTGATGACAAAGATTAAATTTGATAAAACTTAGATATTTAAAATCAGCATGAAAACGCAATTCTTTTGATGTATCTTTTAGCATCAAAATTCCGATTTTTAGAGTTTCGTTTATTATTGAGCCGGGTCGCTCCTTACTACAGATCCTTACCACGAACTGTTTGATAATGTTATCAACATCTTAAAAAAAGGACTTCTAGAGTTTTCAAGTAGGACACTCTGGATATAAATACTCTCTTATTGTAGAAAATAATGACCCCCCCCCAACATAAAATAATGATCATTTAAATAAAAAAAGCTGTTTATCTATTCTGCAATATCATATGCTATATTATTAACCACACATAAACAATTGACAAAAAGTAAAGAAGCGACTTGAGCTGAGAAAAATCCTGAATATTTAAAACTTTGAATACAGCATCCAACTTTTTTGAATCTATTGTTGAAAAACTTGTTTTAATCTTGCATCATTGTTTCAGTATCGGTTGTAACTTTTTTTTAAGGGGTTATCGGGAGATACAGCCTCCGCTCATTCCTACGCACCTTTGAAAAAAAAAAGTCTCGCCACCTATGCAGGAGCGAGATTCTGAAGGTTGCTCTGTTATTGTTCTTGCCTTCTTCGCAAAGATAACAGCCACTAATTGCGATATCCCTAAGCAAGGATGTATCCAGTGGGGAATGGTTAGAAGATTCGAATCCCCCGTTTTGAAATGTTTGTCCGACTCGTAAGAACGTAAAACAAGTGCAAAAAACAGACCTTTGATGCGTTTTGTCAGGTTTTTTTTTAACTCTTGTGACCCCACCCTGAACAAAAATCCTGGATATGGCATCGGTCATGAAGTAATTATTACAAAGCAAAAATAAACCAAAAGATATCTTCTAACGAAACGTTTATTGAAACTATCGAAGATAATCTTACTTTCCTAAGCGCAGACAGGAGAAACTTATTTTAAGAGATTTTTTTCCCTCATGTGGTAACTTTTTTATGATTTTTAATAATAGGTGTTTATTCTTGTGACCTAGCATTGTCTGAGTGATAGCATTAAAATATGAACTAAGGAGGTGAGAAATGGAGGCCATGAACAAAACTTCCGAGGATCTGGAAGAAGCAGCGAGACGGCATAATAGTAAAATACTGTACTGGCATGCTAATAAATTGAGAGGGAGTACTCAATTTGGGCTAGTCCCAGTTACAGATAAGAGCGGAACTACAATTAGTGATATGGAAAGAGTTAAAGAGATGGGCAGAATATTTTGAGAATGTGCTAAACCCAGACAGGGTTATAGGAAAAGATACAGGGGAAAATGAAAAAGTTTGTGATACCTTGGATGTGAAGGAAGATTTATTTTGCGAAGACGGATTAGTGACAGTACTAAAAGGAATAAAAAAAATAATGAGCACGTTGATGCTGATAGTGTGGTAAATAAGTTTCTTAAATGTGTTGGCTAAGAGGTCAGAAAAAAAGCTATTGAAGATTAAATATGATTTTGGAAAAGGGGAAGTACCTAGCGATTTTTAGGAAAACCGAAGTTAAACCTGTATAATCCTTAGTTTTATTGATTATGAGCAAGCGTTCGATTTAGCTTATAGAAGACCCGTAACAAAGGTATTATTGACCTTTGAATGTCAATAAGTCAATAATAACAATATCATAATGACTGAAATACTCATTTTAGTCTTATTTGACCTAAAATAACTTTCGTATCGACATTTTGACTAACGAATTCATATGATTGAACTGGACTTATTAGGAGTTTCAGAAACTCATTTCCCAGGAGTAAGAAACATGAAATTAGGTAATGCAGAAATTGTTTACTCAGGCAGGAAGGATGGGGTACATAAGCAGGGAAGAGGACTCATGATGAATAAGGAAGCTGCTAAGTCTTGTTTAGGCTGGGAAGGTATTAATAATAGAATACTGATTGCTCAGTTTATGACTAAAAAGTTCAGAGTAACAGTTTAGTATCATAAGCCCATGAAGAACCGACTGACGGAGATACTAGTGAGTCGAATAAATTTTACTTTTAGTTACTGGAGCAAATAGACAGGGTCCCAGGTAGAGACATGATATTTTTACTAAGATATTTTAACGCCCAGGTCTGTAAAAATAGGAATAGATGGTATCCTAGCGTAGATAAATTTGGTGTAGGAAAAGAAAACAGCGATGTCTATAGACTTCTGCAATTTTGTAGGTACAACAATCTAGCAACAACCAATATGATATTTGGTCATAGAATGGCCCAAAAGTTAGCATGGTATTCACGTGATGGTAAGATTGCAAACCTTACTGATTATGTTATAGTAAACCGAAGACTGGCAGGATCAATACACGATACTAGGGTATAATGAAGTGCTGTTATTGATTGTTCAATAATAATACTCCGTTTGAAAGTTATCAGCGTTCAGACTTTAACGTTTCCATTAGATACAGGAATTCAAATTTTTCCATTTGCTGCCTACAAAGTTTGTATTCGGCAAAATTCAATGTTTGGTTACTCTAAATAAGTGGATGCTTACGTATGGGCTGACTATGGATTTTCTGGAAAAACCGAAAAGGAAAAACCTTTTTGGTCAAATAAATTTTTCTTCCATAAGGTTTTTGGGGATTTCCACTTGTAATTTGTAATTAAACTCCAAGTTCTCCCTTTGCAAAAACGGAAATATTTTGTCGGGAGTTTTATCGTTTCTGGCGAAAAATATATTTCTGAAGAAATTTGCTTTAAGGATAGTCCATAGTTTTAATTAAAGGAGGCTTAAGTAACTCCCCCTTGATAGTATCGATAGTGTGATACCATTGAGCATTTCATTTTTGCCTTTCATGCCTGAATGTATGAACGTATTTTGGTAGGGGGGACAAAATTTGGTGGATAGGCCTATTAGGACAAGAAGGGCGAAATATCTGAAAAACGGAAAATCATGGACAACCTCCTAAAAACGTCGAGATTTGGGGGGCAGACTAAACACTCCCCTTGAGTGTACAGAATTTGGTTTCTTGAAACTCAATATTCCTTTGCATAAGACTCCGTCATTAGTCTGCTCTGTTAATGCTAACGAATTTAAACACACTTTATTGATGTGTTCTAGCAGTGACTTCAGGAGAATATATTCAGAAAGGAAGTTATAAACACAGGTAGTTTTCGTTTTCTTTTTTCTTGTGACACAAGCAAACATCTTTTTCAAGAGCATATTTTGAAGCATTCATCTAACAAATTACTGGATCTTTCCCTAGTGATAAGCTGTAAATCCAGTATCACTTTCGACAGCTCTCGAAAGAACGTTTCTGCTGCTGCCTATTGGATAAAGGGTACGTGAAACGATGATTTTATTAAACAGTATCTAATATTTATGTCTTGAACAACCATTAGAATTCTCTTGGATCATTTTCACTTGAGTAATAGAGAACATTAATGTAGTACACGTTTCTATGAAGGATTTAACTTTTGTAGTACGTATTTAAAAGAAAATTCTTTCGGGCGGTGGGAGGCAGATATTCAAAAAGTTAACTTCAAGTCATAATTTCCAATTTGTGCTAGTGGGAGGGTGCGGGAGGGGCGGGAGAGGGGTTCTGATGAATATCAGCTCTGGGAACGGTGACCACCGCTCCTCCTTTTTGCACGTAAGCATATAAATGAAACGTTTTTTTCTACATTCTGTTCTCAACGCCTCAGCATACTTACTGAAAATATTTTACTTCAAAATGAAGGGAGGCTACGGACTAAATCCCCCTTATTATGAGTCTCAGAATCTATGTTTGTTCCTCCCTCTCCCCCTCCTCATCCTTATAGTTGGAGCGCAATTATGAAATACGGTGCATACGTGACAGTCTTCAAAATAGAAAGCTATAATATGTGGAAACCAAATGTGCATCAAGTAAAAAAGAAATAGAGGAGCAGTGGAGCAGTATCCCTCTGAACAAAAAAAAAGTATTTACAAAAACAATTAGAAGCAAATAATCATTAAATTGATTTTTTTTTAAATAAGGTAAAAGAAAGCGCTAAAATGTAACAAGCACAGGCGTTTCTCGGGACTGCTACTTTTTTTCTTCTATCAGCCTATTACGCCGAACATAAAACTGTTATTTACACTTCACCGAAAATTTAGTCAAAAAGTAGGTCAAATTTCTTAATTACTAATATTCACTTGATGTAGAACAAACTTTTTTTCCTGCTTTCGACAAAGCAAACGAATCAGAACTACCATTGAGAACTAAACAATATCCTAAAAATAATTGCGAAAAACCCCAAGATTATAAAAATCCCAGGATATTGGATAACTATAGAAAAACGTTTTTTTACAATACTCCGTGATTACAGATATTGCTGCCCTTTCATCTTGTCTTTAAGCTTATATAATTTGTGTTTTTCATAAAAGACCGGTAAGCGCTTCCAGTGTGAGTCGATAACATTGCAATAAGTTGGATCATTGTTTCCTGTCGGTCTTCAAGTCCCAGATCACGAAGCGAATTATGTTAAAACTTTGATTGTCTTACTTATTTATTGTTATCGGTAATGTTTCCATCGTCAGCCAACGTTAGTAGGTGGGAGTTGCAGAAAAAGTACTGATATGAAGATGCTTTCAATAAGGTTTCAAACAGTTTGTGATAATGTAAATGAGGAGCGACCCGGCTCAATAGTAACTGAAACCCTAAAAACGGAATTTTGATACCAATAGATACATCAAAGGAATCAGATTTTATGCTGATTTTAAATATATACGTTTCATCCCATCAAAAGCTAAGAGCCTGAGAAAATTTGCCTTATCTTCGAAAACTGGGGGAAACACTCCTAAAAACATAGAATCTTGATGAAAATCCACAACAGTATTTCCAAATCTTGTGTGATATTACCAAAATCGTGTCTGATGTTATGAAACATCTTGCACTACATTATCAAACTCTCGCCTGGTATAACGATAATTCTCAATTGTATTACCGAAACCTTACATGGTATTGACAAAATCAACAGATGAACACACAAGGACAGACACTGGGAGAAGCAAACAGTCGCTCAGATACAAAGGCACAGAGAGTGAGAGAGACAAAAACAAATACAAACACACAGATTCAGACATAGAAACAGTCAAAGACAGACACGGGACAAGTAAACACCGACCGAGAGACACAGGCACGGAGAGTGAGAGGGGTAAAAACGCATACAAGCACACATATTCAGACATACAAACAGACACTGGAACAAGTAAACACCCGCCCAGACACACAAGCACAGAGAATGAGAGAGATAAAAATACATACAAACACACATATTCAGATATACAAAGAGACAAAGACAGATACTGGGACAAGCAAACACCTGCCCAAAAACATAGGCAGAGAGAGTAAGAGAGACATAATACATAAAAACACACAGATTCAAAAATACAAACAGGCAAAGAGAGACACTGGGAAAAGCTAACACCCACCAAGACACACGGGCAAAGGGAGTGAGAGAAGACAAAAAACATACAAAAACACAGGGTCATAGATACATACAGACAAATACAAACACTGGAACAAGCAAACACCGGCCCAGGCACACAGTTACAGAGAGTGAGAGAGACAAACACACAGACAAGACATACAAACAGAGAAAGAAAGACAATGGGGACAAACAAACACCTGCCCAGACACACAGGCACGGAGAGTGAGAGAGACAAAAAAAAAACATACAAAAACACTGATCCAGAAATACAAACAGACAAAGACAGACACTGTAACAAGTAAACAGCAGCCCAGACACACAGGCACACAGAGTGAGAGAGACAAAAAAAACATATAAAGACATATATTTACACATTTAAACAAAGACAGACACTGGGACAAGCAAACACAGGCCCAAACATAGGCACAGAGAGTGAAAGAGACAAAAACGCCAACACACGAACACACAGATCAGACACAGAAACAGAGAAAGACAGACAATGGGGAGAAACAAACACCCGCCCAGAGACACAGGCACAGAGAGTGAGAGAGGCAAAAATACATACAAACACACTGATTCAGACATTAGAGCAGACAAAGACAGACACTGGGACAAGCAAACACCCGCCCAGACACACAGGCAAAGAGTGTCAGAGAGACAAAAACAAACACATAGATTCTGACATACAAACAGATAAAGAAAGACACTGGGACAGACACTTTCTTTTAAGTTTATTAACTACAAGAAAGTACAAAAAGGGGGCAAGAGGCTGATGGAGGTTCACTAGGGCTCTTGAATGTTCGGACATGGATGACCAAGGGCCGTTGTATCATTGCTTAAAATATATACAGCTTTATTAATTTCAACTTTATTCATACCCCAATACTAAACAATATTTTCAAGAGACAACAAGTTTATTCATATAATTGTCATGACTTGAATATTAAGTATTATAATAACTGGACATTGCTTTTATTCAATGTAGATTGAATATTCGCTAATCATGTCCTGACAGAAATATGTAGGTCATCAAACAGTTCGTGGTAATGAACTGTAGTAAGGAGCGACCCGGCTCAATAGTATCCAAAACTCTAAAAAATGGAAATTTGATATCAATAGCTACATCAAAAGGATTGCATTTTAATGCTGATTTTAAATATATAAGTTTAATCAAGTTTGGTCTTACCCATCAAAAGTTACGAGCCTGAGAAAGTTTGCCTTATTTTAGAAAATAGGGGGAAATAACCACTAAAAGTCATAGAATCTTAACGAAAAATCAAACCATCGGATTCAACGTATCAGAGAACCCTATTGTAGAAGTTTCAAGCTTCTATCGACAAAAATGTGGAATTTTGTAATTTTTTTTTTGCCAGAAGGCAGATCACGGATGCGTGTTTATCTGTTTGTTTTTTTTTTTTCCAGGGGTGATTGTATCGACCCAGTGGTCCTAGAATCTTGTGAGAGGGCTCATTCTAACGGAAATGAAAAGTTCTAGTGCCCTTTTTAAGTGACCAAAAAATTGGAGGGCACCTAAGCCCCCTCCGACGCTAATTCTTTTCCCAAAGTCACCGGATCAAAATTCTGAGATAGCCATTTTATTCAGCGTAGTCAAAAACCTTATAACTGTGTCTTTCCAGACGACTTACTCCCCCACAGTCCCCATGGGAGAGGCCACAATTTACAAACTTTGACCAGTGCTTGCGTATAGTAATGGTTACTTGGAAGTGTGCAGACGTTTTCAGAGGGATTTTTTGGTTGGGGAGGGGTTGAGAAGAGGGGGATATGTTGAGGGAAATTTCCTTGGAGGAATTTGCCATGGGGGAAGAAAATTTTCATGAAGAGAGCGCAAGATTTTCTAGCATTATTTAAAAAAAAACAATGAAAAAATAAATATGAAAAAGTTTTTTTCAAATTAAAGTTAGAAGAAGCATTAAAACTTAAAACGAACAGAAATTATTGCACATATGCTGGGCTCACCTTCTCCTAATACCTCGCTCTTTACGCTAAAGTATTTTTAATAATTTCACCTGTTTATTCTACGGCTTTTGTGATTCAGGGGTCATTCTTAAGAAATTGGGACAAAATTTAAGCTTTAGTGTAAAGAACGAGGTAGGCCTACTGACGAGGAGGTGAACCCCTTCATATACGTAATAAAAACATGAGAATACAGAAGTTCGTTACGTAAGCTAATTTGTAAGTTACGTATATCTTTTACTAATAAAAACATTCGTAAAAAAGTTAAAAGTTCTAGTTGCCTTTTCAAGTAACCAAAAAATCGGAGGGCAACTAGGCCTCCTCCCCTGCTCCTTTTTTTTTCTCAAAATCATTCCATCAAAACTATGAGAAAGCCATTTAGCAAAAAAAAATAAAAATGCAAATTTCGTTTCAATTATTCATCTGCGGGGAGCCAAAATCAAAACAGGCATTGATTTAAAAACATTCAGAAATTAAATAAAAAAAAACAGGTTTTTTTTACCGGAAAGTAAGGCGCGACATTAAAACTTAAAACGAACAGAAATTAGTTCGTATATGAAAAGGGATGCTTCCTCCTCAACGCCCCACTCTTTAAACTAAGGTTTTTTACTGTTTTAAAAAGTAGAGTTGAGAGAAAGAGTCAAACTTTAGCGTAAGGAGCGGGGCGTTGAGGAGGGAACAGCCCTTTTCATATACGGAGTAATTTCTGCTCGTTTAAGTTTTAATGTCGCTCCTTCCTTTCAGTAAAAAAAAACTTCATAAAAAAAAAGATTCATAAAAAATGACGGCCAATTAGTAACATGATAAGTTACAAACACACTAAATCCTTAACAATTTAAGTAATACTGTACCGCAAGCTTCAATATATGTCCGATAACGTATAGGAAGTTGTTGACACCCACAAAGATTAAATAAAAATAAGGAAGTTTTTTTTAACTGAAAGTAAGGAGCAACGTTATAACTTAAAACGAACAGAAATTATTCCATATGTGGAAGGGGCTGTCCCCTCCTCAACAGCCCGCTCTTTACGATAAAGTTTTTCATTGTTTTAAAAAGTAGAGAGGTGAGAAAGAGTCAAACTTTAGCGTAAAGTGCGGGGCGTTAAGGAGGGGATAGCCTCTTTCATGTACGGAATAATTTCTGTTTTTTTAAGTTTTAATATCACTCCTTACTTTCAGTTAGAAAATTTTTTTTACTTTTTAATTTCTAAACGTTTTTGAATTAATGCAGGTTTTGCTTTTGGCTCACCATACATGAATAATAAAAACGAAATTTACTTATTAATTTTACTTTTTATTTGGCTAAATGGCTTTTTCAAAGTTTTGATCGGATTATTTTGAGAAAAAAGGGGCGGAGGTGGGGGCCTAGTTGCCCTCCAGCTTTTTGTCTACTTAAAAAGCGCAATTGAATTTTAATTTTATTTACGACCGTTTTTGTTAGGAATAAATATTCTTAACTTACGATTTAGCTTTTATAACGAGCTTCTATATTCGTATATTTTTACTACGCATATAAGAGGGTTCGATCCCTCATCAATATTTTGCTCTTCATGCTACTGTTTAAATTTTGATTCCATTTCCGTAAGAATAGACCCATGGATCAGAAAGGAATCACAATTAGAATTAGAAAAAATAGCTCTTATGAAAGAACTAAAAAACACTTTAGCTTAAAGAGAGAGCTGTCCCCTCCTCAACTCCCCGCTTTTTACGATAAGGATTTTATTGTTTTAAAAATTAGATTATAATATAAAGATAATTTTACTTGGTGGATTATATTTACCTAGCCAATCATAGTCCTTTTTACCTTCCAACATTAAGTAGCTTATGCTATGGAATGAGACTTCAAAATCAATTACAGAATTTTATTAAAAACAAACCAAAACCTTAAAATTGAACCTGAAAATTGGAATTACGAAAACTTTTAGGGTTCGGTGACACCAGAAATTGGCCTAAATAAAGGAGGTCAATTTACAATATCAAACAGTTATGTCAAACAATATCATGGTAAAGAATTGTAAGGAAAGAACGAAACGGAACAGTTGTAGCCAAAACTCTATTGTTAGATTCAGCGTAAACGAGATCCGTGTTGTAGAAGCTTCAAGCTCCCATCAGCGAAAGCGTGGAATTTGGTTGTTCTAGTCCCCCACTCATTTTTCTCCAAAGTCTTCTGATCAAAATTTTGATATAGCCATTTTGTTTAGTATAGTAACTTGACCCCCCATAGCCCCTGGAGAAAGGTCTGTAAGTCATGAAATTTGCTCTTTGTTTACGTGTAGGGTTTGTTATTGGGAAATATACAGAAATTTTTTGGGGGGATTGGGGGATGAATTTTTTGCTGGAAATTTTCCAGGGTCAGAATTTTCCGTGAAGAAGGAAGTTTATGGGGGTTGAACTTTCAAGGGGAAATTTTATGCTTGGGAATTTACCCGAATTCCTATACGATTTTTTGTTTTGTTTTGCTTTCTCTTTGCCGAGCACCGACTCGATTTTACATGTAAAGATGATAAGAGGAATTGTCCGGGGAAAACTTTTATCGGGCTGGAAATGTATACAGTATCTTTTGCGTGAAGGGGGGGATTTTCCATGGGAGAAATATTCCAAGGAATAAATTCTCCAGAGGGAATATTCTGCGGGAGCAACTTCCTACTCGGGGGAGGGGTATTTGCAGGAAAACTTTTTCGTGGGGGAGGGGGCTTCCAACATGATTTTAAAAACAATCGGAAATTAAATTCCTTTTCAAATGAAAGTGCGCTAAGAAAAAATTTTCACTGAGAAGCGTCATATAGAAAGGAATTGTTCAGGGGAGTTTTCCTGACGGGCGGAGGTCGGCAATTTACGTGGGAAGAACTTTATATGGGGGGATTTTTCGTGGGGGTAGGAAATTTTCCATGGAGTAGGAGCCGAATATTCTAGCACTATTTAAAAATGATTAGAAATAAAAAACTAATTTTTTTCAACCGAATGTAAAAAGCAACATCAAAACTCAAAAAGGAAAAGAAATTATTACGTATATGATGGGGTTGTCCCCTCTTCAATATCCTGTTCTTTACACGAAAGTTTGAATTTGTGTCCCAATTCTCCTAAAACAACTCCTGAAACACATGGGCCTTAAAATTAATTATAAGCTTTGTCAAAAGACAAAAAAAAACTTTAGGGTAAAGAGTGGAGTACTGAGGAGGAGCCCACAGTTATATGTAACAATTTCCGTTTGTTTTAAGTTTTTTTGTTGCTCCTTACTTTCAGTTGAAAAAACTTTTTAACTTAATCTCCTATAGAAGCTATTTTTTCCACTTAATATTACATAGCCCCTTAATTATTTAACTGCTGAAAAAAAATGTAAAAACAAAAAAGTAAACTAAAATCTGTACGAAAAATGGTCAAATGCTATTTTTTGAAAAGAGCCCATACAATATAAAACATACTACTTACCCATTTCCACTAGAGCTAATATCCACAAAAATAATTTCATCATTTAAACATTTGTTTTTCATCCTTCAGCAACCTAGTTCTTTCACTTTTTAACGATCTTCACAATCGCTTCAAACATGAAACTATTTTATCACATCCCCTCAAAATAGTTTCCTGGGAATGTTCCCTTATCCGGAATCTCAACTGTGAAACAATTCCTACGAGTTTCTGTCAAGGACTGGAGTGTCTTAACATGGGCTGTGCCCCCTTTCTGGCTTAATTCCTTTGCGCGTGTCACCAAAAGTAACTAATTTTTTGTAAATGATTCAATATATTGTAAGCACCTTCAAAACATTGCTAATATCTTTTTTCTTTGATACGGATCAAGTTATTCGCGGTTCAAATATGTGCCTCATTTGTAAATATGCCTGCTAATGTTAAATTGGTAGCAGGGTTTTAACGCCACCGCGGTTTTCCACCATCATATCCACCAACAGACATATACATAGAAATAGACATAGGCATAGTCATAGACATAGATATAGACATAGACATAGACATACCTAACCTGTCTATCCTGACCCAACTAATCCTAATGATGACGCAAGATTTCCTGGGTGGCGGAAAAAATACGGTGGCGAAAAACTGCGATGGCGTTAAAACACCCAATTCGTTAAATTAACCATCCGAAAAATTATGTATTTGGAGCAGAGCGCTTCCACATACATGCTTTGTCTATGCAGAAAATTCCCCCAAGAGTGTTTAGCACACTCACTAGATTCTAAGTTTCCAGTTTCATTAAAACTTAGTTATATACAGTGCAACCAGTTCAGAAAATAAGATTTGACTGCAATGTAGTCTAATATCTAATTTCTAGTTTAGAACGAATTCCACAATTATAGATTTACTCATCTGAATTTTATTGGGCCTGATCTTCCAAAAAGAATTTCAAGCCCTATGTAAAAAAGCTACTTCATATCCAATGATAATTTAATTAATGATTTTGCTATCAGATAGGCCTATAAGATGTTTTTTTTTCCATAAGTTCCTTTTGTTTCGAGTCTTGCTAAAGCTAGGTGAGAAAAAAATTTACCTTTCTGCTTTGGGTTAAAAATTATTTTCCAAGACGGTGTGATGTGGGAGATTGGTTTTGCTCTAGTTTCTTTGTTTAGCTGTAACGTTTCATAACTTAACATGTTAAAGGGCTCATTTACAAATTACTACTTACAAATTGCTTGTGTTTCAACCCAAGTTTGTTTGAAATCTCCTTTGCTAGATGTCCTGATCACAAGAGTTTTAAAGTTCAACTCCCTTTTTCCAGTCCTAGAAAAGGTCAGATCAGATCTGGATCTACAAAGTTATTTCTGAATAATATATCTCTAAAATATATTAAGCCTCATTTTCGGTGTTAGCCTTAGAAAAAAAAGACAAAAAATCTTGACAAAAAGCACTTTTGGAGGTTTCTCAACAATTCAAATATATTTTCAGAACATTGACATTGTATCGATAAGTCCAATTTTTGTCTTTGAGTCAAGTTTCTTTTTAATTAATTGAAAACAAAGTATCGTTTTCCCATAAAACATAAAGACCAAATTTAAAAATTACACTGCAATAAATAATTGCAAGCTGAGAGTTAATGGTTCTTGATTTATTGTGAATAGCAGCTTGTATGATTGCAAACTTAAAACAACTATTTTAAGTGGAAACGCTAGTTGGACTAAAACCAAGAGTATTAAGATTTATACAAAAAAAAAAAAACCGCGTGAACGATGTTTTATAAGGCCAACAAAAATATTGCATGAAATAAAACGGATATTTCGAGAAGACAACTGTTCTCCTTCTTCAGTAATATTGGAAAAAGTCTAAAAAAGGGAACAGGGTCACAATTTATGAGCAAAAAAAGCAAATGATATAAACTAAACAAGAAGACAAACAAACAAAATGGAGATCAAAATTAAACAAATTTTAGTTGGAGGAATTACAAAGCTAACAACGCAGAAGAAAATAACATACAAAGTAAAAATTAACGAATTAAAACCAATAAACCAACTTGAAATAGGCCAGCCACTCGCTCAAAATCCAAAATCACCCCAATATTCCTTAAGAATTATGTTCCCTGTAAAACATCGATTTTGCGACAAGGCTACAGCTGTAATTTGAACCTTGAGGACTAAGTATTTAAATTAAAATTAGTTTCAGATCTATCCACTCACCATTAATTATAAAGACATTGTTTATGTTTTTAACTATTTATGCTCGCTTTAAGAAACGGGAGTTTTTCCTTTTTCAACCGAAAATTTTCATCCAATTTTGAACAAAATTATCGTTTTAAGAAAAAATGTAAAATTCTTTTAGCAAATGGACAAAGGGAAATTTCGACCATCGAATGATAGCGAAATTTCCCTCTTACATTGAAACAAGGAAACCTTAGGACTGTAGAAAAATAAAGCACAAAAAAGAAACCATTAATACTACTAACCGCTTAATGAAAACTGTACATCTTTATTTAAACTTCTTTGCCTTTATTATGGTTATCTATTAGCCTATTTAAATTAAATTATATCTAAAACATGGTAGCTAAATCATCCCTTCCCCCTCTCTGCTTTTTCCAAATATCTTTATATCTTATTACTGAAAATTTGATCTCTTATCTATATCTCTTTCTGCAAGTCTACTTAAACTACAGTCCTATACTATACAGTCCTATACTAAGAGGAGGCACTAACTTATCGCCACCTGGTGTACATCTCGGAATGTTATGTGTTCCATGCAGTTCTGCTACAATTGAAACAGTTCCAAAATCACTTAGTACACTCTCTGAAACGCTTGGCACAGTTCCGTCACACTTAGCACGCGCCACATGGCGTACAAGATTTCTGATAGAGAACGATCCCTCGCTTACTGTTTAACATAGGTCCCCTTTACTTACAAAATGAAAATGTTAGGGATTCACGCCATAGCTCACGAAAAATAGTATTAACAATTACGAGGTATTTAGTCTTTAAATAATAAATATTAAACCGTCCTTCAAATTTAGTAGATTCTTGTGGGTTTGGAAGCTGAATGCCCGGGAGAATTGTTCATAGTTTCCTTTACCTCCTCTTTTGATATTATTTTGCTTAGCTCTTAAAGCTCTTCTTGCAAGGAAGGGATATTCTGTGTAACCTAAACAGGCTGTATTTTTCCAATGGTATCTAGCCATTGTAAAAATGACAAATTACTATCTGCTTCCTTAACGAAGATCGGACTTGATTCTAGATTAGAAAAGCCGATATTTATTCATCTGATGGTTAATATCAGACTTCAAAAAGTTCGAAAATTTCCGTTTTCGACTGGTCTTAAAGGACATTATTTTCTCTGCTTCTTCAGATTTGAATTATTTTCCTTTTATGGTTTTTGCATAGCTTTTTCGTTATGTCCTATGCTTCTGCAGGTGGAGTATGTTGAATTCTTCACATTTCTCTATTTGATTGAACTTTTCTTGTAAGTTCTGGTAAACCTTAATTTTCACACTCTACATAATATAAAAAACTCAAATTTGCATAACTCAATCTACATAACTCAAGTTTATAGATCTACAATCAAATACCAATCTATCAATCAAATCTACATAACTCAAATTTGCATTTATCTTGCCCTTAGTTTGCTTCTAACCCGTTCTTTGTCCACATTTGCCTCTAATGTTCTTACATTTTTTTTTTCGTAAGGGCTGGCAACTTCATCAATGAATCAATGTCCATACTATTTAATTTAGCATTGTGCTCGTAGTTAGCTACTTAGAAATTCTTAACACGGGCTCTTAAGGCTCTGGGATTGTTTCTATTGACTCGTCCTGTTCACTTTCTTCTTTAGAAATCGATGTGTTATCATGCTGGTTTTTGCACGAAACTGCTCCCTCTTGTAGACTTTTGGTTTTCTTACCGTTATCACGACTAATTCTATCCCTTTCAACAACATTGCTTACCGTTTCAGCTTCTTGTGAACAGACACAAAAGCGATCATCAACATTTAACTTAGTACCTCACAATCTTATTTCCCACCCTCCATATATTGCTCTTCTAGTCACTAATTTTAATCCTTTCCGTACTTCTCTTTCTTTGACAATGTAGGCAGGGGTCTATGAAACATCTTAAGGGGAAAAAAATTGAGAATTCCCTAATTAGGTGTCCCATAGCTATGACCATTCCTACTCTTGCGGACTTTTTATCAGCAACATCTCAACAGCATAACGAAAAAAGAGTCAATGAGGATTATGAGATTTCCAGTATCTAGTCAAGTAAGAATTTACCAGGTCTAGAGAGGGCTCTAAATTATAAGAAATCCCAATTCCCGTGTTTTGGTTCGGAAAACAATTAGAGGTTCCATTCTCCATATGGAAAAGCTATAGAATTTCGGAAACTGCTTTACAACATATTGACTTGTATCATTCTTATATGTGGACTATTAAAATTTACCAAAGCCCCTTCCCGCCCTACTGAACCAGTAGACAATACCGAATTATTTAAACTTGGTGAATTTTCAATAGTGTGAAAATTTTCTTTCCGCCACTTATTTTCCGTCTGTCCTTAAACTAATTGGAAGAAAAGAGTTACACTATTGAAAAGTGCCGAAACTTTATAGGCAAGTGTGTATCCTCCTGATGAGCCTTTGTGTTGGGTTGTTGTCTTATTTTTTTTTATTGTTTTTATTGTTTGGTAAATGACGACTTATACTTATTGACGACACGACCGCGTGTCCATGGATTATTCTTTATGGTTGATTGTGTATGGCTATGCTGTTTGACCTATGTGATTGTATGGATGAGTTTTTTTTGTTTTTTTTAATGTGTTTGTGCTGTTGCATTGGTGATTTCTCTTATATATATATATATATATATATATATATATATATATATATATATATATATATATATATATATATATATATATATACATTTATATATATATATAAATTAAACTTTATTTGTCACTAGGGGGTGGGGGATAAGTTTAAGAAAGGCACGTTTAGGAATGATATAAGTATTTTATTTAGTAGTAGCTTCCAGAATTTAAAAGTGTTTCCTTATAAAGAGTGGAACCGCTAAATATTTACCTTTGTTTCTGAAACTTTTTTTTTCTGTATATTATTCTTAGACTGTTTATTTTTCCGCTTAGGGGGAGGAGGTTTATAGAAGAAAGGTATAATTAGGAATGATATAAGTAAGTATTTTAAAAAGTTTTAAAGTAGTTTCCAGAATTTTAAATTGTTTCATTGTGGACAGTGGAACCACTAAATATTTACCTTTTTTCTGATACTATTCTTTTTGTGCGGTATATAATTCAATAAAATTGATTTTTTTGGACAATTTATGCTTCAAAATTTTTAAGTAGCTGAATTCTTACCAAATGCAGAATTTTATAGGGTTAAAAATGTTTTCTGAAAGTTCAGGAATGCAAGCCACATTTGTGAAAAGTCTTAGCGTCTTTCCAAGATCTAGTAATCGTTATAGAGTGTTTGCTAAAGCTCTTCCTTGCTTCGTTGGGAAAACTTAAGATGGAAAGCGTAAAAACATGTTTTGCAGGCAAAAAATTGCAATTGAAGGCGTACCGTTTTCTAATCAGCCGTTAAAGGAGTACAGAGCAAAGGGCACTGCTGCTATAACTGACAGCTAAGTAATCCAGTAACTTAAATTATTTTTAATTATATTAGGGGAGTAACACCCTTGTTTTGTTCCTTTACGCCGTTGATTCCGGTGTTTATTGCAACATTTCAAAAAACACAGGGTACTTGTGTATTGCATGGCAGATACTCAAGTTTACGCTGTGTAAAACCCGAGAACAAACCGGTTTCTTCGGTAGTTTCTTTCAGTTTAGCATGAGACAAGACAAAGACAAGTGAAAAAATAAATGGGAAATATATTATTTGGGCTATATATTTGCACATTAAGGGGGTAGGGGTAAAGTTATTAGACGTTAGAAAACCATTCTTACTTCATAACATGCGGAATAATTGTACCTCACACATTTTGCGTGCAGACCCCCTATGCTTTACTCCTAACCCCTTAATGTCAAAATATATAGCCCAAATTTCATTCTAAAGTAATATATTTTCATCATATTTTGTGATATTTCTTTACGATTAAGCGTCAAAGAAACAGGTTCCAATTAAATGAACTGCTTGAGTGTTTGCCGTATAATACACCATGTACCAAACACAGTTCTCCAGGTGGAAGTAAAGAGCAAAATCCAAATTTAAAACGAACAAAAATCATCACTTCTCAGTCTATGCAGATATAAAGCCTGTGCACACTGACCGACTGATAATATTTCACTACATTGGGAATAACTGAAACAAAGCGCAACTGAAAACACAAAATCAAAGCATAAAAAACAAAAAAGTTATTTAAAGAGCCAGACATATCTATGTTGCAAAGGCTGAGAAGTTATAATTTCTGTTCGTTTGAGTTTCAATTTTCATACTTACTTCCCTCCAAAAAACTGTGTTTTCTATAAACTCTAACCCCTTTCTTTAGATACATAATAAACTCGAAGAAACATTTGTTGTCTAACTTTGATAATAATATAAAAAGGGTCAATACGAATTTTTACGGAAATGTAGTATTAAACATAAGTTTTAATTCTGACTTTATTGAAACTTAATTACGAATGTATTTCAGGTCGGTCGTGATTATAGGCAAGAGTTTTATATGGTTGATACGTACAGATTTTGAGGGTTAGCTGCACACTATCAGCGAATTTGTTCTGAGTGCACTCGACTGGGCTATTCTACTCTTAGCCATTAATTAAAAATCAAACTCTTTCGAATAAAATTATTATATGCCCCAGAATTCACAATACAGGAGCATGGCTAAATTTAAACTGTCATGAATGTTTAGAGGCTAATGTTTTTCATATAGCAGTCTTATGCTAAGTGACCTCATTAATAAGTCAACTTGGATATCAAGTCTTCATTTTTCGATTCTTCTCAGTTACAAATTTAATTTGAAAGGATGAATATTGTGCAGCTGCTGTATTAGGGCTTCTGATACACCGAGTTGATACGGACTTTCTCAGAGTTGTTATATCTTTCGTTGTGTCTATCTTGAATGTCCTTGCCTGGGGACAAAATGACACCGTTTATGTTTTCAAACACAATATCTAAAAAAAAAATATTGAGAAACCAAGATCATCAAATTTCATTTCACGCTTCTATTTAGGTGTGCGAAACTTTACAAAGCAGCATAACAGGAACTTGCATTTGTCGCAGCTTAAGTGGATTCTTATGATGCTTCGGACTCTTTTGCACCTGTTTGGATGTTTATGTTTTTGTGAGCTTTTGCTGCAGATTATTGTCTTTGGAATTTTGACTTCCTCTTTGGAGAGGGGGCTCCAGCAGTGGAGCCATTGATTTTTTCTTCTTCGTCGTCGGTCGAGGGAAACCGATTGCGGTCGCTATCGTCTCAAGGGTCCATTTAGACAGAAAGATGACCGTCTTTAAACAGACTGCCAATATATCCAAAGAGTTATTATACTTTTGGGTCTTTTGAATACTGGTGTATTCAAGCTAACTATTCACCACCGCCATGTTGATCAGTTGAAACATGAGCCGTATTGTCCACTTCCCAGACCGAATGTTGATTCGATACTGCGAAACCATTTGGTCGAGTTTATCATCTCCGCCTATAGACCCGTTATACACTGTAATAGCTTCCACTAGCCTTACTGGTACTTCAATCTATTTTTTTTTCACCATTTCTCCACTTCTTTCCCTTCTCCACTTCCTATCCTACTATAGCCGATAATGACTGACCTGTCGTCCATCCACTTCACCAAACATAACCTGCTACTTCCTAATTCATGGTAAGATCCTCTGTCTCTTTTCTTGAGGGCTGTATCAGAGTCAAGCTTTGTACTGTGTACCCTGTTTGCTCTTGTGATACCTGTGCTATAAAACCCCTTTTTTTCCAATTCATGTAAAAGAAGTATGCTTGTAAAGAAGTTTTCAAAGACAATTTTCATGTGAGAAAAGAGGTCAACACGACTTGCCAAGGCTAGAACCACTCCTGAGCCTAATCCAAAGTCCTTCTGTTCGTCATTAAGGGTTTTTTCTTTCCTTTATAGACATCGAAGGTAAAGATTACTCCGTTGCTTTTGCAGAACAAAAAGATCTTTATATCCGTTTGCCACGTATATACTGCTTTATGTCTAAAGCTCAAAAGTAAGGAACCATTTGCTTATCAACTTTAATGTATTAAGAAAGCGGAAAACTCTCAGTTTTTTGCAAGATAAGATTATCAAGATTATCAAGATTGATAATTATTGATACAAGATTGTAAGGTTGATAATAGGCTGCACCTTCCGCAGCCGATTAGGGTTCAGAGGATCCTTGGTATTGTTGTCGACAAGGTGAAATAAATTCCAAAGTCGGTAAATTCTATTAAAAATTAAAGCGTCAGCTTTAGTAGCAGATCGGATGCTTTAGTACGTGTGATATCTGGGATATTTGAAGGAACACATAGCAATGCGAATTTTAATGAATTTCTTCATTTCCATAGTAGTAGCACTGATACTCGTTCCTGTTTCTTGGACAGCGTATCTTGGACAGCGTATGCATTTCGCTGTCCAAGAAAGGACAGCATTTCGCTGTCCAGCATTTCTTGGATACGCTGTCAAAGAAACTCGTTCCTGTTTCTTGGACAGCGTATCTTGGACAGCGTATGCATTTCGCTGTCCAAGAAAGGACAGCATTTCGCTGTCCAGCATTTCTTGGATACGCTGTCAAAGAAACTCGTTCCTGTTTCTTGGACAGCGTATCTTGGACAGCGTATGCATTTCGCTGTCCAAGAAAGGACAGCATTTCGCTGTCCAGCATTTCTTGGATACGCTGTCAAAGAAACTCGTTCCTGTTTCTTGGACAGCGTATCTTGGACAGCGTATGCATTTCGCTGTCCAGCATTTCTTGGATACGCTGTCAAAGAAACTCGTTCCTGTTTCTTGGACAGCGTATCTTGGACAGCGTATGCATTTCGCTGTCCAAGAAAGGACAGCATTTCTCTGTCCAGTATTTCTTGGATACGCTGTCAAAGAAACTCGTTCCTGTTTCTTGGACAGCGTATCTTGGACAGCGTATGCATTTCGCTGTCCAAGAAAGGACAGCATTTCGCTGTCCAGCACTTCTTGGATACGCTGTCCAAGAAACTCGTTCCTGTTTCTTGGACAGCGTATCTTGGACAGCGTATGCATTTCGCTGTCCAAGAAAGGACAGCATTTCGCTGTCCAGCATTTCTTGGATACGCTGTCAAAGGAACTCGTTCCTGTTTCTTGGACAGCGTATCTTGGACAGCGTATGCATTTCGCTGTCCAAGAAAGGACAGCATTTCGCTGTCCAGCATTTCTTGGATACGCTGTCAAAGAAACTCGTTCCTGTTTCCTGGACAGCGTATCTTGGACAGCGTATGCATTTCGCTGTCCAAGAAAGGACAGCATTTCGCTGTCCAGCATTTCTTGGATACGCTGTCCAAGAAACTCGTTCCTGTTTCTTGGACAGCGTATGCATTTCGCTGTCCAGCATTTCTTGGATACGCTGTCAAAGAAACTCGTTCCTGTTTCCTGGACAGCGTATCTTGGACAGCGTATGCATTTCGCTGTCCAAGAAAGGACAGCATTTCGCTGTCCAGTATTTCTTGGATACGCTGTCCAAGAAACTCGTTCCTGTTTCTTGGACAGCGTATCTTGGACAGCGTATGCATTTCGCTGTCCAAGAAAGGACAGCATTTCGCTGTCCAGCATTTCAGAAGAAAACTTGTTCGCTGTTCAGAAGAAAACTTCTGAAATCGGATGAAAGGTGGGGCGCAGTTCAAACTGTCCTCTGATAAAAGTATCGAAACTTCAAATAATCAGTGAATTCAGTTTGCAGATTTAACTGCCAAAATAAGTGTTGACAGATGACTCTGGACATAAACAACAGAAAAACAGAAGTATTTATACAATTAACCTCATACAACTGCAGCAGAACAGACATAAACACACTTAGTACGTCCATTTTCTGGAACACAATTGGAGCTCAACTTCAAAAACGGCAAAAAATTGAAATTTGACATATTTTGATGAAAACTATACCATGTATGTGTTTCAACATCGGAGAGTATGGAGCGCAAATATACGATGTCAAATCGTATATTTGACTTCATGAATTTTACAGGTTTTTGGATAATGGGGCATTTAGAGCATGTTCTCAGGTGAGAACACCCGTGACACAGAGGGCTAAAGTAAATTTAATCAGATACCAAGTTTTATTTCCATGTGGCAAAGCCTCGTCTGACATTTCATTTACAAATCCCATCCAATTTAGTTTTAATTCAGCTATTGCCCGTAACATCTTTCATAACAGTAACATAATTCCGTAACAGTAACATCTTTCATGAGAGTTCTAAATTCTCTGCATACATGAAATAGGTTATAAAAAAGTGGATTTTGAATGCATATGACAGATTGACATGACGCTATCAGTGTCAATTGGCAAAAGTACAAAAGAGACAAAATTAGCCCATTAGCACTGATAGCAGCCCTTAGCCATTTCTTTCGGCTCTAAGAAGGTATCAAGACTTAGTTCCTTGTGACACTGTGTCATCCGGTCCTTCATATGAACTAAATCAAGTTTATTTCTATCTCAACAATTTCGCTTATAAATCTAACTAGGGTTCTGGCCTTCTCCCCTCCCAAATGCCCCAAAATGTTGCGAATTTTGATATTTTGCAGCACTTTTGTAAGAAGAAAGATCATTGATGCGTATCTGTTTGTTTTCTGTTTTTTTCCCCAGGGTGATCGTATCAAACAGTTCGTGGTAACGAACTGTACTAAGGAGCGACCAAGCTCAATAGTAACCAAAACTCTAAAAAATTGAATTTTGATATCAATAGCAACACCAAAAGAATCGCATTTTAATGCTGATTTTAAATATATAAGTTTCATCAAGTTTAGTCTTACCCATCAAAAGTTACGAGCCTGAGAAAAGTTGCCTTATTTAAGAAAATAGGGGGGAAATACCCCCTAAAAGTCATATAATCTTAATGAAAATCACACCATCAGATTCAGTGTATCAGAGAACCCTACTGTAGAAGTTTCAAGCTCCTATCTACAAAAATGTGGATATTTTGTATTTTTTGCCAGAAGACAAATCACGGGTGCGTGTTTATTTGTTTTTTTTTTTTTTTTTTTTTTTTTCCCAGGGGTCATCGTATCGACCAAGTGGTCCTAGAATGTCGCAAGAGGGCTCATTCTAACGGAAATGAAAAGTTCTAGTGCCCTTTTTAAGTTACCAAAAAAATTGGAGGGCATCTAGGCCCCCTCCCACGCTCATTTTTTCCCCAATGTCAACGGATCAAAATTTTGAGATTGCCATTTTTTCAGCATAGTCTAAAACCATAATAACTATGTATTTGGGGATGATTTACTCCCCCAAAATCCCTGGGGGAGGGGCTGCAAGTTACAAACTTTGACCAGTGTTTACATATAATAATGGTTATTGGGAAGTGTGCAGACGTTTTCAGGGGGATTTTATTTTGTTTGGGGGGTGGGGCTGAGGGGAGGGGTCTATGTTGGAGGATCTTTCCTTGGAGGAATCTGTCATGGGGGAAGAAAAGTTCAAGGAAAAGGGCGCATGATTTTCTAGCATTACTATAAGAAAACAATGAAAAATAAACATGAAAACGTTTTTTCAAATGAGAGGAAGGAGTAGCATTGAAACTTAAAACGAACAGAGATTATAACGCATATGAGGGGTTCTAAAAATACTTTAGCATAAAGAGCGACGTATTTAGGAGGAGATAAATACCTCGCTCTTTATGCTAAAGTATTTTTAGTAATTTAAACTATTTATTCTACGGCCTTTCTGATTCAGGGGTCATTCTTAAAGAATTGGGACAAAACTTAAGATTTAGTATAAAGAGCGAGGTATTAACGAGGATACAAACCCCCTTGTATACATAATAAAAATATAAGATTATGAAAGTTTGTTACGTAAGTTGCTAATTTATAAGTTACGTATAATTTTTACTAATAAAAACGTTCGTTAGAAATTAAAAGTTCTAGTTGCCTTTTTAAGCAACCGAAAAATTGGAGGGCAACTAGGCCTCCTTCTCCACCCCTTATTTCTCAAAATCGTCTGATCAAAACTAAGAGAAAGCCATTTAGCCAAAAAAAGAATTAATATACAAATTTCATTTTAATAATTTATGTGCGGAGAACCAAAACCAAACATGCATTAATTCAAAAACGTTCAGAAATTAAATAAAAAAAAACTAATTTTTTTAAATGAAAGTAAGGAGCGACATTAAAACTTAAAACGAACAGAAATTACTCCGTATATAAAATGGTTTGTCCCCTCCGCAATCCCTCGCTCTTTACGCTAAAGTTTGATTCTTTGTCACAATTCTACTTTTTAAAACAATTAAAAACTTGACTCTTTGCCACAATTCTGCTTTTTAAAACAATTAAAAGCTTTAGCGTAAAGAGCGAGGCATTGCGGAGGGGACAAACCATTTTATATACGGAGTAATTTCTGTTCGTTTTAAGTTTTAATGCCGCTCCTTACTTTCAGCTAAAAAAATTAGTTTTTTTTTATTTAATCGACCCAGTGGTCCTAAAATATTGTGAGAGGGTTCATTTGAACGGAGATTAAAAGTTCTAGTTCCCTTTTTAAGTGACCAAAAAATTGGAGGGCAACTAGGCCCCTTCCAACACTCATTTTTTCCTGAAGTCACCAAATCAAAATTTTGAGATAGCCATTTTGTTCAGCATAGGCGAATATCTAATAACTATGTCTTTGAGGACGACTTAATCCCCCACAGTCACCGGGGGAAGGGCTGCAAGTCATGAACTTTTTTCATTGTTTACATATAATACTGATTATTGGGAAGTATACAGACGTTTTCAGGGAGATTTTTTCTGGTGGGGGGTCGGGGAAGAGGGTTATGTGGGAGGATCTTTCCATGGAGAAATTTTCATGGGGGAAGAGAATTTTCCATGAAGGGGACGCTGGATTTCCCAATATTATTGAAAAACTATCAGAAATTAAATAAAAAACAAGTTTTTTCAACTGAAAGTAAGGAGCAACATCAAAATTTCGAATGAACAGAAACTATTACGTATATAAGGGGGTTCGCCACCTCGTCAATACATCCCTCTTTGCACTAAAGCATTTTTTAGTACTTTCAAAAGAGCTATTCATTCTAATTAAACGGCCTTTGTGATTCAGGGGCCATTCTTAAAGAATTGGGTAAAATTCTAGTTAATTGACTTCTTGCTATCTCAGAAAGGGTTTAGGTTAGAAAAATGAAACTTTCAGGGATGAAGCTACAGACTAAAGTATGTCCCAGGAAGGTATTTTCAAGCAAGTCCCTCCACTCCTTCTCCCTCTAGAAGGTCCTGACCTTTGATGACCTTTCGAACTATGTGTGTTATAAAAGTGAAACCTTGCAAAATAGATCTTCTGCTTAATTGAAATACAACAAAATTGTTTTCAGCTTCATAACTTTGCTCAATTCCATTTTATAAGGATTTAAAGATATGCAAACACATTTCCTAAGTTTTGAAAAAAAAAACCATTGATATGACTAAAAATTCTACCCAAATAGCAGTAATTGCATTTTCAGAACTAAAGGCAGAGAAAAAGCAGCTAGTAACTGAAAATTAAGGTAAAATGTTGTTTCGTCAAAATTTCAATAGGTAATAGACCTGTCATGTAGGCAAATTTCAGGGCTCTCTAGAGGGAGAAGGAGTGGAGGTGGGTACTTTAAAATACTTTACCATTCATTTAAAATACATACTTTAGCCTGTAGACCCATCCCTGAAAGTTTCATTTTCCTAACCTAAACCCTTTCCGAGATAGCAAGAAGTCAATTAACTAGAATTTTACCAAGAATTGGAAGAAAAAATTTGAATTTTAGCGTAAAGAGCGAGGTATTGACAAGGAGGCGAACCCCCCTCATATACGTAGTAATTTCTGTTCATTTTAAGTTTTAATGTTGTTCCATACTTTCAGTTGATTTTTTTTAAAGAGAAAAAAGTTTGGCTTTTAGAAGACGGTTCGTTTTGAGATCCTCTCCGAGGGAAATTTACATTCTTTTCTTATAAATAAAAAAAAAACAAGTTTTTTTTAACTGAAAGTAAGGAGCGATATCAAACAGTTCGTGGTAACGAACTGTAGTAAGGAGCGACCCGGCTCAATAGTAACCAAAACTCTAAAAAATTGAATTTTGATATCAATAGCTACATCAAAAGAATCGCATTTTAATGCTGATTTAAATATATAAGTTTCATCAAGTTTAATCTTACCCATCAGAAGTTACGAGCCTGAGAAAATTTGCCTTATTTAAGAAAATAGGGAGAAACACCCCCTAAAAGTCGCAGGATCTTAACGAAAATGACACCATCAGATTCAGCGTATCAGAGAACCCTACTATAGAAGTTTCAAGCTCCTATCTACAAAAATGTGGAATTTTGTATTTTTTGCCAGAAGGCAAATCACGGGTGCGTGTTTATTTGTTTGTTTTTTTTTTGTTTTTTTTCCCCAGGGGTCATCGTATCGACCAAGTGGTCCTAGAATGTCGCAAGAGGGCTCATTCTAACGGAAATGAAAAGTTCTAGTGCCCTTTTTAAGTGACCAAAAAAATTGGAGGGCATCTAGGCCCCCTCCCACGCTCATTTTTTTCCCAAAGTCAACGGATCAAAATTTTGAGATAGCCATTTTGTTCAGCATAGTCGAAAACCATAATAACTATGTCTTTGGGGATGACTTACTCCCCCACAATCCCTGGGGGAGGGGCTGCAAGTTACAAACTTTGATCAGTGTTTACATATAGTAATGGTTATTGGGAAGTGTACAGACATTTTCAGGGGGATTTTTATTTTGTTTGGGGGTGGGGCTGAGGAGAGGGGGCTACGTTGGAGGATCTTTCCTTGGAGGAATCTGTCATGGGGGAAGAAAAATTCAATGAAAAGGGCGCAGGATTCTCTAGCATTACTATAAGAAAACAATGAAAAATAAACATGAAAACGTTTTTTCAAATGAAAGGAAGAAGTAGCATTGAAACTTAAAACGAACAGAGATAATTACGCATATGAGGGGTTCTAAAAATACTTTAGCATAAAGAGCGAGGTATTTAGGAGGAGATAAATACCTTGCTCTTTATGCTAAAGTATTTTTAGTAATTTCAACTATTTATTCTACGGCCTTTCTGATTCAGGGGTCATTCTTAAAGAATTGGGACAAAACTTACGATTTAGTGTAAAGAGCGAGGTATTAACGAGGGTACAAATCCCCTCGTATACATAATAAAAATATAAGGTTATGAAAGTTTGTTACGTAAGTTAATTCTTAAGTTACGTGTATTTTTTACTAATAAAAACGTTCATTAAAAATTAAAAGTTCTAGTTGCCTTTTTAAGTAACCGAAAAATTGGAGGGCAACTAGGCCTCCTTCTCCACCCCTTATTTCTCAAAATCGTCTGATCAAAACTAAGAGAAAGCCATTTAGTCAAAAAAAGAATTAATATACAAATTTCATTTTAATAATTTATGTGCGGAGAGCCAAAACCAAACATGCATTAATTCAAAAACGTTCAGAAATTAAATAAAAAAAAACTAATTTTTTTAGCTGAAAGTAAGGAGCGACATTAAAACTTAAAACGAACAGAAATTACTCCGTATATGAAATGGGTTGTCCCCTCCGCAATCCCTCGCTCTTTACGCTGAAGTTTGACTCTTTGCCAAAATTCTACTTTTTAAAACAATTAAAAACTTTAGCGTAAAGAGCGAGGGACTGCAGAGGGGACAACCCATTTCATATACGGAGTAATTTCTGTTCGTTTTAAGTTTTAATGTCGCTCCTTACTTTCAGCTAAAAAAATTAGTTTTTTTTTATTTAATTGAAACTTAAAACGAACAGAAACTACACCGTATATAAAAGGGGCTGTTCCCTCCTCAATGCCCTGATCTTTACGCTAAAGTTTGACTGTTTCTCTCGACTCAACTTTTTAAAACAGTAAAAAACTTTAGCGTAAAGAGCAGGGCTTGAGGAGGCAACAGCCCCTTTTATATACGGAGTAGTTTCTGTTTGTTTTAAGTTTTAATATCGCTCCTTACTTTCAGTTAAAATAACTTGTTTTTTTTATTTAATTTCTGAAAGTTTGTAAATTAAGGCATGTTTTGATTCTGGCTCTCCGCACATGAATAAATAAAACAAAATTTGCATATTAATTTATTTTTATGGTTAAATGGCTTTCTCATAGTTTTGATCGGAAGATTTCGAGAAAAAACAGCGAGGGAGTAGGCATAGTTACCCTCCAATTTTTTGGCTATTTAAAAAAGCAACTAGAACTTTTAATTTTTTATGAACACTTTTATTAGTAAAAATATACGTAACTTACGAATTAGTTTACGTAACGAACTTCTATATTTGTATGTTTTTATTACGTATATGAGGGGGTTCACCACCTCGTCAATTCCTCGCTCTTTACACTAAAGCTTAAATTGTGTCCCAATTCCTTAAGAATGACCCCTGAATCACAAAGGCCGTAGAATAAATAGTTGAAATTAATAAAGTTACTTTAGCGTAAAGCGCGAGGTATTAGGAGGAGGTTAACCCTTCATATGCGTAATAATTTCTGTTCGATTTAAGTTTTAATGCTGCTCCTTACTTTCAGTTAAGAAAACTTTTTCATATTTTTTTATTGTTCTTTAAAAAAAGCTAATAAATCCTGCGCCCCCTTCATGGAAATTTTCTTCCCCCATGAAAAATTCCTCCATGGAAAGATCTCCCCGCATAACCCCCTCCCCTCAACCCCTCCCCCAACCAAAAAATCCCTCTGAAAGCGTCTGTACACTTCCCAATAACCATTACTATGTGTAAACACTGGTCAAAGTTTGTAACTTGCAGCCCCTCCCACGGGGACTTTGAAGGAGTAGGTCGTCCCATAGACATAGATATTAGGTTTTTCGACTATGCTGAATAAAATTGCTATCTCGGAATTTGATCCGGTGACTATGGGGTAAAATGAGCGTGGGAGGGGGCCTAGGTTCCCTCCAATTTTTTGGTCACTTAAAAAGAACACTAGAACTTCTCATTTCCGTCAGAATGAGGCCTCACACGAAATTTTAGGACCAATGGGTCGGTACGATCACCCCTGGGGAAAAAAAAACAAACAAATAAACACGCATCCGTGATCTGTCTTGTGGCAAAAAATGCAAAATTCCACATTTTTTAGATAGATGCTTGAAACTTCTACTGTGGAGTTCTCTGATACGCTGAATCTAATGGTGTGATTTTCGTAAAGATGCAATGACTTTTAAGGGGTGTTCCCCCTATTTTCAAAAATATGGCAAATTTTCTCAGGCTCGTAACTTTTGATGATATATATATATATATATATATATATATATATATATATATATATATATATATATATATATATATATATATATATATATATATATATATATATATATATATATATATATATATCTATATATATAAAAATAAGTTGTCTGTCTGTGGATGGATGGATCAGGTGACGTCATCTGAAAAAACTGGATCAGGTGACGTCAAAACTGAAAAAACTAAAAAAAAGGCAAAAACTACAAAAAAAACTAAAAACTAATAAAAAAAATAAAAAAGCTAAAAAACTAAAAAAACTAAAAAAAGGCAAAAACTACAAAAAAAACTAAAAACTAATAAAAAAGCTAAAAAACTAAAAAAAAGGCAAAAACTACAAAAAAAACTAAAAACTAATAAAAAAAAATAAAAAAGCTAAAAAACTAAAAAAACTAAAAAAACTAAAAAAAGGTAAAAAACTAAAAAAACTAAAAACTAAAAAAAACTAAAAAAAAAAGGAAAAAACTGAAAAATAAGCTAAAATAAAGGTAAAAACCAATAAAAAACTAAAAAAAAAACTGAAAAACTAAAAAAAGGCAAAAACTACAAAAAAAAACTAAAAACTAATAAAAAAAAGTAAAAAAGCTAAAAAACTAAAAAAACTAAAAAAACTAAAAAAAGGTAAAAAACTAAAAAAAATAAAAAATAAAAAAAAAATAAAAAAAAGGAAAAAACTGAAAAATAAGCTAAAATAAAGGTAAAAACCAATAAAAAACTAAAAAGAAAAAAAGGAAAAAACTAAAAAAAATTTTCATCTAAAAAACTAAAAAAAACTAAAAAAGGGAAAAACTAAAAGAACTAAAAAAGAAAAAAATAAATGACGACACTCAAAGAGAAAGCGACCAGGACAAAAGGAATGTTCGATTAGCAATCAACAAAGCACCGGGACACAGGGAGTATAAATGACGACCAGGACATAAGTAAAAAAAAAAAACTATCTATATATATAAAAATAAGTTGTCTGTGGATCTGTGGATCGTGGATCAGGTGACGTCACCTGAAAAAACTGGATCAGGTGACGTCAAAACTGAAAAAACTAAAAAAAGGCAAAAACTACAAAAAAAACTAAAAACTAATAAAAAAAATAAAAAAGCTAAAAAACTAAAAAAACTAAAAAAAGGCAAAAACTACAAAAAAAACTAAAAACTAATAAAAAAGCTAAAAAACTAAAAAAACTAAAAAAAAGGCAAAAACTACAAAAAAAACTAAAAACTAATAAAAAAAATAAAAAAGCTAAAAAACTAAAAAAACTAAAAAAACTAAAAAAGGTAAAAAACTAAAAAAACTAAAAACTAAAAAAAAACTAAAAAAAGGAAAAAACTGAAAAATAAGCTAAAATAAAGGTAAAAACCAATAAAAAACTAAAAAAAAAAACTGAAAAAACTAAAAAAAGGCAAAAACTACAAAAAAACTAAAAACTAATAAAAAAAGTAAAAAAGCTAAAAAACTAAAAAAACTAAAAAAACTAAAAAAACTAAAAAAAGGTAAAAAACTAAAAAAAATAAAAAATAAAAAAAAACGAAAAAAAAGGGAAAAAACTGAAAAATAAGCTAACATAAAGGTAAAAACCAATAAAAAACTAAAAAGAAAAAAAGGAAAAAACTAAAAAAAATTTTCATCTAAAAAACTAAAAAAAACTAAAAAAGGTAAAAACTAAAAGAACTAAAAAAGAAAAAAATAAATGACGACACTCAAAGAGAAAGCGACCAGGACAAAAGGAATGTTCGATTAGCAATCAACAAAGCACCGGGACACAGGGAGTATAAATGACGACCAGGACATAAGTAAAAAAAAAAATTAACAAAACTAAAAAGAAGGTAAAAACTACAAAAAAACTAAAAAGAAAAAAAAACTAAAAACTAATAAAAAAACTAAAAAATCTAAAAATCTAAATAAACTAAAAAAGAAAAAAAGGAAAAAAATAAAGGAGAAAAACAAAACTAAAAAACGAATGTATATACAGACCGGTACACCGGGATACAAATGACGACCGGGACACAGGGAATATAAATGACGACCGGGACACAGGGACACAACTACAACGGGGACACCGGGGGAAACAGGGGGATATAAATGACGACCGGGACAAAAAAACTAAAAAGAAAAAAAAACTAAAAACTAATAAAAAACTAAAAAATCTAAAAATCTAAATAAGCTAAAAAAGAAAAAAAAAGGAAAAAAATAAAGGAGAAAAACAAAACTAAAAAACGAATGTATATACAGACCGGGACACCGGGATACAAATGACGACCGGGACACAGGGAATATAAATGACGACCGGGACACAGGGACACAACTACAACGGGGACACCGGGGGAAACAGGGGGATGTAAATGACGACCGGGACACCGGGACAGGGAATGGTCGATTAGCAATCACCATCAACAAAGCTCAAGGGCAATCATTAGAATCATGAGGTATAGATCTGAATACAGATTGTTTTCCCATGGACCATTATATGTTGCATGTTCAAGAGTCGGTAAACCTGACAATCTATTTATATGCAAAGACAATGGGAAAGCAAAGAATGTTGTATATTCGCAAGTTTTACGTAGTTAAAACCATATATATATATATATATATATATATATATATATATATATATATATATATATATATATATATATATATATATATATATATATATATATATATCTATCTATCTATATTCACAGGTGGGACATAGGGACACAACTACAATGGCGCGTAACTATTATGGCGCGTAACGACTTACGCGCGCGGGGGGGCTTGGGGGGGGCGCGAAGCGCCCCCACCAACTAGGTGTTGGGGTGGCGCGAAGCGCCACCCCAACAGCTAGTATATATATATATATATATATAGGTCTAAACTTAACGAAACTTGTGTATTTAAAATCAGCATCAAAATGCGATTCTTTTGATGTAATTATTGTTATAAAAATTCCGTTTTTGAAGTTTCGGTTACTATTGAGCCGGGTCGCTCCTTACTACAGTTCGTTACACCACGAACTGTTTGATGAAAATTTTTATCTCATGCAATGCCATTTTCAAGGTTTCGTGAGGCTTACCACTTCAGCTTCGGATCGATGGAGTGGTGACAAAATCAAAGTGTTGCTCAGAAACACCTTAGTCGGTTAACATTTTACCGTAACACCGTTTTTACAGTAGCCTAGCAACGTCAATCTGGCTGAGAATTGTGTGTAAAATTGGGAGATTGAAAGTTGCTTAAAAAAAAGATTCAACCCGGATTCGGTTATTGAATCTCAGAATAGAATAGGTAAAGAGAAAAACGTAGGACATATTATGGGTGTTATCTGTGTGCAGAAGGGCTATCCGGTATGGACCCCTCCCCCGAAATGTTTGTCCGACTCTTACAAAAGTAGCAAAAATGCATGTAATACACGTAAAATATATGCAATACGTGTCCATGGGATAATTTTTGTCTGTCCCCCAACTCCACGCGAAGAAAAGTTCTGGATACGATTCCAATAGAGATATATAACTTGAATATTAAAATGCTGAAGGTATTGTCGCAAGTTTTGCATGTGTCTGGCATCATAATAATTTCTAAAAAGCGTAATCCATAAGCAGAGGACAGTTTGCATTGTTGATTTGCGCTGGAAAAATCACCAACTTAGAAAACCAATTTTTTATTTTCATCTAGAAGCACTGAAAATTCTACCAACTTCAGGACAGCTTTCTTAATCTGTTTGAAGTTCCTTGTGTCAGAGGGCGGGGGGATCAGAATTTGGTACTTCAGTGTTTTCGAACTACAAAATAAAAAAGTACAAAAGTGGTAGTGCTGCTCCGTTAAAAATTACAATTACGCCTTTAAAGTGGGGAGAATAACCCACCTGACTTGGTGAAGTTAAGTTTCCGTTGTTTTTACCTCAATTAATATGAATATGAAAAAATTAGGAATTAATATTTTATCAATTAATAATATCAAAATATTTAAAAATATTTAGAAATATTTAAAATATTGATCAATTTATATATTATTAATTATATTATTAATATATTATTAATTATTAATTATATAATTACATATAATATATTAATTATTTTAATTAATTATATTAATTATATAATATATTTATTAATTATATTATTCATATATCATTAAAAATATAATTATTAATTAAATATATTTTAATTATAAAATATAATTAAATTGATAAATATTATTTATCAATTTAATAATATTAAAATAATATTTAAAATATTTTATCAATTAATAATATTTATCAATTAATATTTTCTATTTTCTATTTCTATTGAATATGTCGATAAGAAAAAATTAGAGGTTACTAAAATTATATCCTACGAATCTGTCAACAAAAAAATCTACAAATTCTAATGCTATAAATCTGTCGATCAACGAAAAAAAATGCAATCGAAACTCGTTTTGAGTTTAAAAAAACATAACGGTTTCTTCGCACTACGTTTAGATAAAATAGAACCAGTCGTGGCTCCTTCTGACTAGCAGTCAGTTTGCAGTCATCATTGACTCGTTCTATAATGATTTTGGACTTTTGCAAATACAGTCCCAGAAACCATATTTACGTAAATGGTAAAAGTGCCCGCAACTCACCATTTCTTCTTCCGGTTGAACCTTTAAGTTGTGATTATCTATTTCTACCAATAAATGTTTCCAGCTATTCTTGGTGCCATAACTCCCAAGACAGATTTAAAAATAGTTTCTCTTTCAAGTACCTGAGTCGCAAACCGATTTGGCAGTGGAAAAAAACCCTAAACACAAAGGGTAACCTATGTTATATAAAACACCTTGAACCTTTTTTTGATGAACCAGGCCGATTTAGCTCAAAGGTATTTTGTAGCTGCAAGCTTATATGAAAGATGATTCTACAAAACGATTCATACAGAAAGAGCATTCCACAGAAATAACCAGCAGATACAGAAAAATGAACAAACGTCTGGTGATCAAACTTCAGCTTTGATTAAAGTAGGCTCAAAATGTGTTTAGACTATAGTGATCATATTTTGTGTTGCAAGGTGCTTAACCTTCACTATAAATCCCAAAATCAATAGCAAGAGTTGAATAGAGCGTGCTTCGAACTATAATTATTCGTGCGGTAATCCAAAAAAATAATATTTGCTTTACTCATTGACGTGGCAAATTTTTCATTTACTTTTGTTTTATTAGCAAATTTGCAATGCAGTTTGCTTGACTTTAGTAACCATATCGCATGTTTGGATAATGCACTATTTCAGGAATAAAACAGTTTGCTTGTTTTTCGTGGTAAAATCCAATCCATACGCCGTAAAAATAGCCCTAGTTGCTTTCAGAAAATAACCTTATTTATTATAATCATTTTTGCTTAGGACTGTACATTTTATAATAAGTCCCAGTCTGTTCCGAAAACTTTTGTTTCTAGAATAATAAGTTTAGCCACTAATAGCTAAAGTGGAATGCACATTTTTCACCTCTCAATGATTTAAAGAGGTTTTACTCCCCTGGGTGACTTCGATAATTGCAATTTTAGTTTTATTTTATCTCGAAAACGGCTTTAAATCTTTGTTTTAAAAATTATTAAATTTAAAAGCTAACAATAAAAAATAGAGTGTGAATCGGCATTTTTTAGAAACTGTTCACCAAACTACTGCCTCCGTAATTATAACTCTATTGAAGCAAGGGGGGATTAATAAGTATCTTTTCCTTTTATACTCACGCCTTTCCCCTACCAATTGAACGTTTAGTGTTAAACATGTCTCACAATAACTTGAGAAATGTCACTAAGTAAAAGTGCAACTAAGAAGAAAAGCAAGAATCCTCAATGGAAGAGTTTCGAAGTTTTCAGTCAGTTAATTAAGGGGAATAATTAAGCCTCCATTTCCCTTGCCTGTTCATTTCCTGTCTGATTCATTCTTAGGTAAGAAAGAAGCGTGCTGAAATCAACAAGATGTTGTTTTCTTGATGGAAATGGAGAGCTAACCCATGGCTAATAAGGAAAATAAGTTTCCCCATAATAAGTAGGAGACTGCCTTTGTCCTAGGTCAAATTGAATACAAACTAACATCCCGTAAAATCATGCACTGACTGGGTAGTTAAGTACAAATCTGAACTATATCATTCACTTAAAATTTGAGGGAAAAAATAACTTCTTTATTCTAATAATGATAAATGTACAAAAATGTAAAGAATACGGTAATGGACTTTACAGTCCCTACCGACGGGACTCATCTATGTTTTATGGCCCTTCAGTCAGGAAGTGCAATGAAGGGTTGAGGGCAAGCCATTTTGTCCGTCCAAACACCCTTCCAGTAAACCTTTTTTAGATTTTTCCAGGTGGCTGAGCTCCTACAACCCCCATTCTACACCAAACCACCAGCGACACCGGGACTCGAACCCCTGTATTCAGGGATAAAGGATTTCAAGTCTGGCGTGCTAACTACTCGGATTGATTAAACGTAGATAATAAAATATATTTTTCAGTCAATTACAGTGAAGTGGTATTTGCTGGGCTATAATATCCTTTGTGGTATCCACTTCTAAATTCACCTTTTGCTGGTGTTTTTGGTTACGGTTAAGCAAATTCGTGAGATTTTCAGCCGGATGCTGCTGTGAGGCCTCAGATACAATATTTAAATTTTATGACAGGGCCGTAAAAGAGAACTTATAGTAGAGAGGGGGACCCACAACCTTACGCAATACTAGGAAAGTCTGGGTTTTTTAGACTTAGCATATGGTTGTCCTTTCTTTATTGAAAGGTCCAGTAACTATTTAAAAGTCACAGATGAAAGGTCCAGTGTATAGTACTTGTCAATGGGAAAGAGGGCATGCTTGAACTTTTACGTCCAAAAAGACAAAAAGCATTCAAGTGAAGCTTTCAGAGAATGTTGAAGGGAGTGTTGACCTAAATCAAGGCACTTTACGTCCACACAGGTTGTAAAAAAACGTAACTCGGGAATGACTGAAGAAATTAAGTTTGAACTTTCAGGGAATGATGAGGGGGGTGATCAATTCACGAAAAAGGCAATATTTGCACGCTACTACTTCTAATGCTACTACTGTCACTAATTCTACTACCACTACTACTTTTGCTTCTATAACTACTGCATCCTTAGCAACCGTTACTAAGGTTGAAGGTATTAAGACGAAAATTTGAGGAAACACTGGAGGAAAAGTTAACTAAATCAAAACATACTTTTTGCATGGAGATTGTCAAAAGGGCGTACCAGCAATATCTTAGGAACGGCCTAGTGTATCAAGCTGAAACTCCTAGGGCTTGATGAAGAGGATGTTTAATTGATCAAAAGACAATATATGCGCATACTACTACGGCTTCCAATGCTACCGCTACCACTGTTACAACTGCTACTAATACAACACTCTAAACGGCGTACCAGCAATATCTTAGGAACGGCTTAGTGTATCAAGCTGAAACTCCTAGGGCTTGATGGAGAGGATGTTTAATTGATCAAAAGACAATATATGCGCATACTACTACGGCTTCCAATGCTACCGCTACCACTGTTACAACTGCTACTAATACAACACTCAAAAGGGCGTACCAGTAATATCTTAGGAACGGCTTAGTGTATCAAGCTGAAACTCCTAGGGCTTGATGGAGAGGATGTTTAATTGATCAAAAGACAAATATATGCACATACTACTACGGCTTCCAATGCTACCGCTACCACTGTTACAACTGCTACTAATACAACACTCTAAACGGCGTACCAGCAATATCTTAGGAACGGCTTAGTGTATCAAGCTGAAACTCCTAGGGCTTGATGGAGAGGATGTTTAATTGATCAAAAGACAATATATGCGCATACTACTACGGCTTCCAATGCTACCGCTACCACTGTTACAACTGCTACTAATACAACACTCTAAACGGCGTACCAGCAATATCTTAGGAACGGCTTAGTGTATCAAGCTGAAACTCCTAGGGCTTGATGGAGAGGATGTTTAATTGATCAAAAGACAATTTATGCGCATACTACTACGGCTTCCAATGCTACCGCTACCACTGTTACAACTGCTACTAATACAACACTCTAAACGGCGTACCAGCAATATCTTAGGAACGGCTTAGTGTATCAAGCTGAAACTCCTAGGGCGTGATGGAGAGGATGTTTAATTGATCAAAAGACAATTTATGCGCATACTACTACGGCTTCCAATGCTACCGCTACCACTGTTACAACTGCTACTAATACAACACTCTAAACGGCGTACCAGCAATATCTTAGGAACGGCTTAGTGTATCAAGCTGAAACTCCTAGGGCGTGATGGAGAGGATGTTTAATTGATCAAAAGACAATTTATGCGCATACTACTACGGCTTCCAATGCTACCTCTACCACCGTTACAACTGCTACTAATACAACACTCAAAAGGGCGTACCAGTAATATCTTAGGAACGGCTTAGTGTATCAAGCTGAAACTCCTAGGGCTTGATGGAGAGGATGTTTAATTGATCAAAAGACGATATATGCGCATACTACTACGGCTTCCAATGCTACCGCTACCACTGTTACAACTGCTACTAATACAACACTCAAAAGGGCGTACCAGTAATATCTTAGGAACGGCTTAGTGTATCAAGCTGAAACTCCTAGGGCTTGATGGAGAGGATGTTTAATTGATCAAAAGACAATATATGCGCATACTACTACGGCTTCCAATGCTACCGCTACCACTGTTACAACTACTACTAATACAACACTCAAAAGGGCGTACCAGTAATATCTTAGGAACGGCTTAGTGTATCAAGCTGAAACTCCTAGGGCTTGATGGAGAGGATGTTTAATTGATCAAAAGACAATATATGCACATACTACTACGGCTTCCAATGCTACCGCTACCACTGTTACAACTGCTACTAATACAACACTCTAAACGGCGTACCAGCAATATCTTAGGAACGGCTTAGTGTATCAAGCTGAAACTCCTAGGGCTTGATGGAGAGGATGTTTAATTGATCAAAAGACAATTTATGCGCATACTACTACGGCTTCCAATGCTACCGCTACCACTGTTACAACTGCTACTAATACAACACTCTAAACGGCGTACCAGCAATATCTTAGGAACGGCTTAGTGTATCAAGCTGAAACTCCTAGGGCTTGATGGAGAGGATGTTTAATTGATCAAAAGACAATTTATGCGCATACTACTACGGCTTCCAATGCTACCGCTACCACTGTTACAACTGCTACTAATACAACACTCTAAACGGCGTACCAGCAATATCTTAGGAACGGCTTAGTGTATCAAGCTGAAACTCCTAGGGCGTGATGGAGAGGATGTTTAATTGATCAAAAGACAATTTATGCGCATACTACTACGGCTTCCAATGCTACCTCTACCACCGTTACAACTGCTACTAATACAACACTCTAAACGGCGTACCAGCAATATCTTAGGAACGGCTTAGTGTATCAAGCTGAAACTCCTAGGGCGTGATGGAGAGGATGTTTAATTGATCAAAAGACAATTTATGCGCATACTACTACGGCTTCCAATGCTACCTCTACCACCGTTACAACTGCTACTAATACAACACTCAAAAGGGCGTACCAGTAATATCTTAGGAACGGCTTAGTGTATCAAGCTGAAAATCCTAGGGCTTGATGGAGAGGATGTTTAATTGATCAAAAGACAATATATGCACATACTACTACGGCTTCCAATGCTACCTCTACCACTGTTACAACTGCTACTAATACAACACTCTAAACGGCGTACCAGCAATATCTTAGGAACGGCTTAGTGTATCAAGCTGAAACTCCTAGGGCGTGATGGAGAGGATGTTTAATTGATCAAAAGACAATTTATGCGTATACTACTACGGCTTCCAATGCTACCTCTACCACCGTTACAACTGCAACTAATACAACACTCAAAAGGGCGTACCAGTAATATCTTAGGAACGGCTTAGTGTATCAAGCTGAAACTCCTAGGGCTTGATGGAGAGGATGTTTAATTGATCAAAAGACAATTTATGCGCATACTACTACGGCTTCCAATGCTACCGCTACCACTGTTACAACTGCTACTAATACAACACTCTAAACGGCGTACCAGCATTATCTTAGGAACGGCTTAGTGTATCAAGCTGAAACTCCTAGGGCGTGATAGAGAGGATGTTTAATTGATCAAAAGACAATTTATGCGCATACTACTACGGCTTCCAATGCTACCTCTACCACCGTTACAACTGCTACTAATACAACACTCAAAAGGGCGTACCAGTAATATCTTAGGAACGGCTTAGTGTATCAAGCTGAAACTCCTAGGGCTTGATGGAGAGGATGTTTAATTGATCAAAAGACAATATATGCGCATACTACTACGGCTTCCAATACTACCGCTACCACTGTTACAACTGCTACTAATACAACACTCTAAACGGCGTACCAGCAATATCTTAGGAACGGCTTAGTGTATCAAGCTGAAACTCCTAGGGCGTGATGGAGAGGATGTTTAATTGATCAAAAGACAATTTATGCGTATACTACTACGGCTTCCAATGCTACCTCTACCACCGTTACAACTGCTACTAATACAACACTCAAAAGGGCGTACCAGTAATATCTTAGGAACGGCTTAGTGTATCAAGCTGAAACTCCTAGGGCTTGATGGAGAGGATGTTTAATTGATCAAAAGACAATTTATGCGCATACTACTACGGCTTCCAATGCTACCGCTACCACTGTTACAACTGCTACTAATACAACACTCTAAACGGCGTACCAGCATTATCTTAGGAACGGCTTAGTGTATCAAGCTGAAACTCCTAGGGCGTGATAGAGAGGATGTTTAATTGATCAAAAGACAATTTATGCGCATACTACTACGGCTTCCAATGCTACCTCTACCACCGTTACAACTGCAACTAATACAACACTCAAAAGGGCGTACCAGTAATATCTTAGGAACGGCTTAGTGTATCAAGCTGAAACTCCTAGGGCTTGATGGAGAGGATGTTTAATTGATCAAAAGACAATATATGCGCATACTACTACGGCTTCCAATGCTACCGCTATCACTGTTACAACTGCTACTACTACAACTGTTACTCCTACTATGTTACTAGTACTACTATGGGTACAAGGCAAAAATTTTAAGGAATATTGAAGGTGGAGTGGAACTTAATCAAAACCCACTATGTGTTTGCAAGTTGTCAAAAGGGCGTCTTTTGGAATAGTAAAGGATATGAAGTAGGAACTTTCAGGAAATGTATAAGGCGAAGATCAACTGACCAAAAGGCAATATGTACATCATAATACTAATACTACTACCACTACTACAACTTCTGCTGCTTCACCAGCAACTACCCCTATATCGACTAAAAATTACGCTAAAAGTATGAAGCAAAAAATTTTAGAAAATGTTGAGGGGGAATTCGAACTAAATTAAAACACATTATGGGCATACAGGTTATCAAAAGGGCATATCGACAATATCATAACAACGGGTTATAGTATGAAGTTGAAACTTCCGGGGCTTGATGAGGAGGATATTCACTATCCAAAAGGCAATACCTGCATATTATTGTTGCTACTAGTACTGCTTCTACTACTGTTAGTAGCCTACTACTACTACTAGTAATACTGCTGCTACTACTACTACTACTACTACTACTACTACTACTACTACTACTACTACTACTAGTACTACTACTACTACTCCTACTGTGACTACTGCTGTAACTATGGCTAAGGATATGAAGGTGAAAATCTCAGGGAATATTGAGAGTGGAGTTGAAATAAACCAAAACACTTTGTGTGCATGGAGGCTGTCAATAAGGCGTATCCAAATATCTTAGGAACAGCCTGGAGTATGAAATCGAAACTAACAGGGCTTGTTATAAGGGATATTGAACTAAATAAAAGGCAATATTTTCATACTACTATTACTACTTCTGCTACTACTAGTACGACTACTACTTCCGTTACTATTGCTACTACTAATACTGCCGCAAACGCTAAGGATGTTCAGGTGAAAAGTAAATGTTGAGACATTCCTTGTGATGCATTCCGACTAAACTAAAATATGCAATATTTAGAAGGACGTTGAACTGAATCAAGACACAGTCTTTCATGCAAGTTATCAAAAGGGCACATCAACAAAAATCCCAAAATTGATCTAGGGTGTTAAATTAAAACTTTCAAGGCACGTTGACAGGGATGTTGAACTAACCTAAAGTCACTACGTGCATGTTTATGCTATTGATTATTACTATTACGGCCTCTACAGCTACCACTTCTGTGGAGGCTATGTATATTTAAAGTGGAAATTCAGAGAATATTTAAAAAGACATTGAATTGAATCAAGACACACTCTTTCATGCAAGTTGTCAAAAGGGCAGATCAGCAAAATCTCAGGATTGATCTAGGGTCTTAAGTTGAAACTTTCAGGGCATGTTAATTGGGATAAAGACCTAACAAAAATGCACCTTGTACATATTGTTACTACTGGGACTAGTACTACTGCTACTAAAGCTACTTCTACTATTATTGCTAATAATACGGCTACTACTACCACAACTACAACTATGGCGACTACTGCTAGTGCTACTGAAGCTAAGGAATTACGGTGAAACTTTCTGGAATATTGAAGAGGATGGCGAATCGAATTATCACACGCTTTGTTGATACAGGTTATTAACATGGTGTAACAACTTGGTCCCAGAAACAGCTTAGAGTTAAAAGCTGAGACTGTCAGTTGCTGTTGAGGTGAAATTAAAACATACTGTGCGTATGCAAGCTGTTAAAAGGCTGTATTAGCAATATCTCAAGAACAACTTAGATTATTAGGTTGAAAGTATCAGGACATGTTGAGGGGTAAGTTGAACTAACAAAGAAGCATTATGCACATACTACTACTACTAGTAAAATAATAATACACCGCTGTTGTTATTACTAATATTACTAAGGTTAATGGTATAATAATGGTATGCTCAGGGACTGTCGAGGGGATGTTGGGCTAAATCAGAACACATCATGTGCATGCACTGTTATTGAAAGAACATGTTAGCCATATCACAAAAATGGCTTTAAGTATAAAGTTGAAACTATCAGGGTACGAAGAGGGGAACTTGGAACTAGACTAAAAAGGCTGAATGCAAATACTATTATTGTTACTACTACTAATACTACTACTTCTATTATGCCTACTGCTGCTGCTAATCCTAAGGGTAGTAGTTAAACTTTCAGAGCATGGCGAGGACAGTGTTGGACTAAATCAAAACACACTGCGTACAAGTGGGTTATCTACGGGGTGTAATAGCAAAATCTCAGCAAAAACTTATGGTATTAAGTTGAAATTCCCTGGAAGGTCTAGATATCCAGGCAGGTTACCTTAGAACGAAAATAAGGTATAAAGCAGAAAATTTCACGAAAGGTATTACTTTGTTTCATAGCTAAGCCTAAAGGCACTATGTGTAGGCTGGTGGTCAATATGACGTCTCAACAATATTTCAAGAAGAACTGAGGGTAAAAAATTGAAAATTTCAGGGCTACTGCTGTAACTACTTCTGCTCTTAAAATTGAATTAAATCAAAAGAGTGTAAGTGGATCCAGGTTGTCAAAATAGCATAGGTACAGCTAATCATAAAAGGTATTTAAATATTTTTTTCGGGGAAGTTTGAGGAAGTGTAGAACTAAATCAAAGGATACTATGAGTGTCCAAATTTTCAAAACGGTGTATATTATTGAAAATTGTTGGAGAATTTTGATCAACATACAAATAGTAATCCAAAATATGAATTCTTGTAGAAATGACAATAATATATTTAATATATAAAAAAAATATTTTCTTTAGCAATGAAAAAAGCTATAAAAAATCAATTCAAAAAAACATATCCGACAAAAGAAGCTTTTCAAAGAAAACTAAAGAACTAAATTAAACCAAAGATGAGCAGATATGGAGTCAAATAATTTTATAATAGAAAATAAAATACGATAAATACGAACAAAAATTACAATAAATAACCGAGTCAAACTCAAAACCAGCAGAAACTAAGATAATTAGGGCTGACACCCCCGTGCTTTTTAAACCCCAGAACATAATCTGCACTTTACTGAAAAAAATATCCATTTTAAATATTATCTTTTTCTAACTTTAATAAATCCAAAATATTTAAGGTTTTCGAGAATTAATATTAGTAGATATAGGCTACTAAACAGTCAATCCATATTCATTTATTCATTATTTTTTTCAGCAAACTTTGTGATGATAGCGTTTTTGGCAGTAAAATAGAAACATCCACCTTAAAACAAAGATTATTTTCAGTAAAGTTCAAACTATGTTCTGGTCTTTAATATGCATGGGGAATGGGGTGGTCAGGCCTATTCATCTTAGTTTCTGCTCGTTATTGAATCGATTATTTGTTGTAATTTCAGTTAGTTTTGGGTTTCATTATTTTATTGATGGTAATTTGTGGTTGCTTTACACTTGAAAAATTATTACTTCCTTCTTGATCATTTTTGTTTAAACGTATCTCTTTTCTTTTCTTTGAAAACTCTTTTTATGGGAATTTTTTTTTAATTAATCAGCATAAAAGCCAATTATTTGGATGTACCAGTTGTTATCAAAATTTCAGTTTTTTTTAGTTTTGTTTACTGCTTGCCCGACTTGCCCCTTGCTCACAGTTCGCTGTCACGAACTGTTTGTTCCGAGCTAACTTTATCAGTCAAAAACTGGACAGTGATTTGAATACTGTCTTTATTAAGAAACTTTACAGCAGTATCCACTCTAACGTTCTTTGGAAAATTCACATTTTTCATCCTTCTCTGAAGAAAATTCAACACGAATGCATTAAAGCCAATTGCATTAAAGCCAAATGCATTAAATACTAATTCGTTTAAATATCCAGTTTTTCACTCCTAAGCACACGCAGCTTGATGCTCTTTCCAGGAATTCTGAATTAATAAATTTCAAAAGAACTTTACTTTTAATGTATTCCAGAGATGAGAAGTGACGAGAGTATTTTGTAAATAGTGTATTGAATGCTCCCATGCATGCAGAATTTCACTGCATAATTTACATCAAGATTAAATTAGAATCTTGAGGAAAACAAACTTCTTGGTAGAAATTTTCTACCCCCCACTCTGGAAATTTCCTGGCAGCACTCATGTTGTCCAAATCCATACCTCTTCACCTTTGAGCTGGTAATAAACTATCGCCTTCAAGCGCCAATATTGCAAGAGTAGTTCAAATAGTTCCTAGGAATCAAGGGGGACTGGAGATTAATTTCTATCCCTCCCTCAAGAGCCTCGTACTACATTTATCTGAAACCTCACAGATGCTTAAACAAATTTGGCATAAAAATGCACTTTTTGTGGTTTCAAGCCCGCTCTCATCACCTACACAAATATTCCCCGGTCTCTTTCCATACTGAGAAATGCACAATTACGCGTCACTATACATAAATATTAATAGGCCTCAAACAAATCAATCTAGTAAATACTCCTCCTTCATAATAGATTAAATGGAAAAAAAAATTTAACTGCAAGTAAGGAGCGACATTAAAAACTAAAACAAGCAGAAATTATTCCGTTTATGGAAGGGGTTGTCCCCTCCTCAATGCCTTGCTCTTTACGCTAAATTTTGACTCTTTCTCAAAACTCTACTTTTTTTAAATAAAAAGCTTTAGCGTAAAGAGGGAGGCGTTGAGGAGGAGACAACCCCATTCATAAACGGAATAATGTCTGTTCGTTTTTCAATGTCGCTCCTTGCTTGCAGTTAAAAAACTTGTTTTTCTTATTTAATTTCTGAAAGTTTTTGAATTAATGCATGTGTTGATTCTGGCTCGCCGCACATGAATAATTAAAACGAAATTTGCATATTAATTTTTTTTTTTGGCTAAATGGCTTTCTCATAGTTTTGACCGGACGATCTTGATAAAAAAAAGTGGGGGAGGAGGCTTTGTTGCACTCCAATTCTTGGCTACTTAAAAAGACAACTTACCTTAGACCTTAGATCCTCATGTGCCTCTGTAGGCGCCCAGGTCGTCCAAAAGGAGTCTCCAGTCGTCTCTGAAACTTGCGCCTGCGACGATGTCTTCCCACTCTGGCTGTAGTGAGGCGTGAAGATGCTGCGGGTCGTTATTGTAGGTACGACAGAGCGTATTTTTGGGTCTTCCTCTGTGGCGGGTGCCTTCGGCTAACCAGAAAAAAGTAGACTTGGAAATTCTGGAATCGTTTATGCGCAGCAAATGTCCGAGGTAGGTCCATCTGCGCCTTTGTGTGGTGTCGATGAGGGAAGGTTGACCTGTGATTTTTCTAATGTGCTCGTTCGTTACCTTCTGGGTCCAATGGATGCCAAGAAGTCTACGTAGCCACATGTTTTCAAATGACTGAATTGTCCTCTCTTGTTCCTGATTGAGATGCCATGTTTCAAATGCATAGAGGAGGACGAGAGGGACGTTGCTGTTGAAAAACGGAGCTTAAGCCGGAGAGAGAATGTAATCGATCTCCAAACTTTTTTGAGTTTGTTGAAGGTGCTGCTACCTTTTTTGAGTCTGTTGAAAGGCAACTAGAACTTTTTACTTTTTGCGAAGGTTTTTATTAGTAATAAATATACGTAACTTACGAATTAACTTACGTAACGAAATTTTATAATTGTATATTTTTATTACGTATATGAGAGAGTTTTCCCCCTCTTCAATACCTCGCTCTTTACACTTAAGATTCAACTTGGTCCCAATTCTTTAAGAATGACCCGTGAATCCCGAACACCGTAGAATGGATAGTTGAAATTACTAAAAATGCTTTAGCGTAAAGAATGAGGTATTGTGGAGTTGACGAACCCCCTTATATACGTAATAATTCGTTTATCTATTCGTTTGGGATTCTTTTTCTATTCGTTTTAGGTTCTAAGGCTGCTTCTTACGTCCACCAGAAAAAACTTTTTTTTTTATTCATTTTCTTTTAAATAATGCTAGAAAATCCTGCGGCACCTTCATGGAAATTTTCTTTCCTCATGATAAATTCCTCCATGGAACAATCTTCCCACGTAACACCATCCCCCGACCCCCCCCCCCTTTAACGTGAAAAAGTCCCCCTGAAATCCTCTGTACACGTCCCAATAACCATTACTTTATGTAAAGAATGGTCAAAGTTTGTGATTTGCAGCCCCTCCCCCGACTGTGGGGGAGCCAGTCATCCCCAATGACATAATTATTAGGTTTTTTTTACCATATTGAACAAAATGGCTATCTCAAAATTCTGATTCAGTAATTTTGGGAAAAAATGAGCCTGGGAGGGGGCCTAGGTCCAATTACACGTCACTATACATAAATATTAATAGGCCTCAAACGAATAAATCTAGTAAATACTCCTCCTTCATAATAAATTAAACGGAAAATTTTTTTTTAACTGCAAGTAAGGAGCGACATTAAAACCTAAAACGAGCAGAAATTATTCCGTTTATGAAAGGGGTTGTCCCCTCCTCAATGCCTTGCTCTTTACGCTAAAGTTTGACTCTTTCTCATAACTCTATTTTTTTTTAAATAAAAAACTTTAGCTTAAAGAGCAAGGCGTTGAGGATGGTACAACCCCATTCATAAACGGAATAATTTTTGTTCGTTTTAAGTTCGCTCCATACCTACAGTTTATTATCATGAACCGTTTAATCTATAAAAAAAAAAAAAAAAAAAAAAAAAAAAAAAAAAAAAAAAAAAAAAAAAAAAACATAAAACCTAATGTTTTCATTTAAACTTCAATAAAAACAAATTTACTGGTAATATTAGCCTCCTTCCTCGTGAAAAACTCCTTGGCGGCACTCATGATGCCCCCCACCTCTCCACCTTTTGTGTTCGTAAGCATGAAAGTACATTCTTTTCTGCAATAGATATTTTATCTGCATTAAAAATATCGGTGACATCCCAAAATACCCATATTCAGGTTGAAATCTGAATGAAGGGAGATTAGAAATTAATTCCTGCCTCCTCTCCTCAAATCCTTTTCTACATTTATCTGAATACTTGTAGAAAGTTAGAAGGCTCAGATATGAAAGAAAGTTTTGGAGGCATCGGGGACACATCTCCCTCCCTCCTGCACCTGAACAATGACTCAGAAGCCCTTCTTGATAATAGCTGATGCATTAGTATACATCATGGTACATTATCAAACAGTTCGTGGTAACGGACTGTAAGTAAGGAGAGACCCGGCACAATAGGAACCGAAACTTTAGAGGTTTCAAGCTCCCGTTTGCAAAACTGTGGAATTTTGTATTTTTTGCCAGAAGACATACCACAGATGCTTTTTTTTCAGGGATGATCGTATTGACCCAGTGGTCCTAGAATGTCGCGAGAGGGCTCATTCGAACAGAAATTAAAAGTTCCAGGGCCCTTTTTGAGTGATCAAAAATTGGGAGGGCAACTAGGATGCCTCGCACGCTCATTTTTCCCAAAGTCATCGGATCAAAATGTTAAGATAGCCATTTTGTTCAACGAAGTGGAAAATTCTAATATCTATGTCTTTAAGGACGACTTAATTCCCACAATCCCTGGGGGAAGGTTCAATTAAAAGTTCCAGGGCCCTTTTTGAGTGATCAAAAATTTGGAGGGCAACTAGGATCCCTCAAACGCTCATTTTTCCCAAAGTCACCGGATTAAAATGTTAAGATAGCCATTTTGTTCAACGAAGTGGAAAATTCTAATATCTATGTCTTTAAGGACGACTCAATTCCCCACAATCCCTGGGGGAAGGGCTGCAAGTTATGAACATTGCCCATTGTTTATATATAGTATTGGTTGTTGGGAAGTATACAGATATTTTCAGTGGGGTTTATGGTAGGGGTCGGGGGAGAGGGTTACATGGGAGAATCTTTCCTTGGAGGAAAATTTTCATGGGGGAGAGAATTTCCATGAAGGGAGCGCTGGATTTCCCAGCATTACTTAAAAAAAAAGAAATTAAATAAAAAAAACAAGTTTATTCAACTGAAAGCAAAGAGCAACATTAAAACTTAAAACGAATAGAGATTATTAAGTATATGAGGGGGTTCGCCCCCTTGTCAATATCTCGCTCTTTACACCAAAGTATTTTTAGTAGTTTCAAAAGAGCTATTTATTCTAATTAAACGGCTTTTGGGATTCAGGCGGCATTCTTAAAGAATTGGAACAAAATTTGAACTTTAACGTAAAGAGCGAGGTATTGACGAGGGGGCAAACCCCTCATAATAAGTATTTTAGGCAGTTTCTTCCCCTCGTCAGTACCTCCCTCTTTACTCTAAAGCTGGAATTATGCTAAAAAGGGCCGATATAAACAAAAATTTGTGTTATTGTTTGGCCAATCTTAGCATTTAATATTATCTTTAGCAGTTTCTTAATGCAATTAAATAAAAAAAACAAGTTTTTTAACTGAAAGTAAGGAGCCATATTAAAACTTAAAACGACCAGAAATTACTTCGTATATGAAAGAGGCTGCTTCCTCATCAACGCCCCGCTCTTTACGCTAAAGTTTGACTCTTTCTCTCAATTCTTCTTTTTAAAACAGTAAAAAACTTTAGCGTAAAGAGCGGGGCGTTGATGAGGAAGCAGCCTCTTTCATATATGAAGTAATTTCTGGTCGTTTTAAGTTTTAATGTCGCTCCTTACTTTCAGTTAAAAAAACTTGTTTTTTTTTATTTAATTTCTGAACATTTTTGAATCAATGCATGTTTTGATTTTAGCTCTCCGCAGAGAAATAATTAAAAACAAAATTTGCATTTTTTTTTTTTTTTTTTTTTTTGCTAAATGGCTTTCTCATAATTTTGATCGAATGATTTTGAGAAAAAAAGAGCGGGGGAGGAAGCCTAGTTGCCCTCTGATTTTTTGGTTAATTAAAAAGGCAACTAGAATTTTTAATTTTTTACGAATATTTTTATTAGTAAAAGATTTGCGTAACTTATAAATTAGCTTACGTAAAGAACTTTTGTATTCTCATATTTTTATTACATATATGAGGGGGTTCGCCCCCTTGTCAGATCCTCGCTCTTTACACTAAAGCTTAAATTTTGTCCCAATTCATTAAGAATGACCCCAGAATCACAAAAGCCGTAGAATAAATAGTTGAAATTACTAAAAATACTTTAGCGTAAAGAGCGAGGTATTAGGAGGAGGTGAGCCCCTCAAATGGGTAATAATTTCTGTTTGTTTTAAGTTTTAATGCTGCTCCTTACTTCCAGCTGAAAGAACTTTTTCATATTTATTTTTCCATTGTTTTTTTAAATAATGCTAGTAAATCCTGCGCTCCCTTCATGGAGATTTTCTTCCCCCATGACAAATTATCGATGGAAAGTTCCCCCAGCATATCCCACTCTTCTCAACCCCTCCCCCAACCAAAAAATCCTCCTGAAACGCCTGTACACTTCCCAATAACCATTACTATATGTAAGCACTGGTCAAAGTTTGTAACTTGTTGCCCCTCCCACGGGGACTGTGGGGGAGTAAGTCGTCCCCAAAGACATAGTTATAAGGTTTTTCGACTACGTTGAATAAAATTGCTATCTCAGAATTTTGATCTGTTGACTTTGGTAAAATAATTAGCGTGGGAGGGGGCCTAGGTGCCCTCCAATTTTTTTGGTCACTTAAAAAGGGCACTAGAACTTTTCATTTCCGTTAGAATGAGCCCTCTTGCAACATTCTAAGACAACTGGGTCGATACGATCACCCCTGGGAAAAAAAAAATAAAAAAAAAAAAAAAAACAAATAAACACGCATCCGTGATCTGCCTTCTGGCAAAAAATACAAAATTCCACATTTTTGTAGATAGGAGCTTGAAACTTCTACAGTAGGGTTCTCTGATACGCTGAATCTGATGGTGTGATTTTTGTCAAGATTCTATGACTTCTAGGGGGCGTTTCCCCCTATTTTCTAAAATAACGCAAATTTTCTCAGGCTCGTAACTTTTGATGGGTAAGACTAAACTTGATGAAACTTATATATTTAAAATCAGCATTAAAATGCAATTCTTTTGATGTAGGTATTGGTATCAGAAAACCGTCTTTTAGAATTTCGGTCGCTATTGAGCCGCATCGCTCCTTACTTACAGTTCGTTACCACGAACTGTTTGATACTACCTTCCCACTTAATCGATATTTTCCATACCAGACAAATAAATTAAGGTAATTAGTGCTATGTATGAGAGTAACACTGCTAAGGTTAAGGTAGGAAATGAGGGTAGTAGCTGGCTTCGTATTAAATCAGGTATTAAGTAGAGTTGGGTTCTATCCCCATTTAAATGGATTATTTTGATGGACTTTTTCTATAAGTACAGCAAAGGCAATGGGAGAACACAGAATCAAGTTGGGAAGTAAAAATTTACTGGACTTAAAATGTTGATGATTTGATAATACTAGATGAAAGTGTGAGCAAACAATAGGAAATAATCAACAGTAATATCTTTTTAGCCAAAATAATTGTTTTTACAGGCTGAAAGTCTGTTTTTCCAGATAGCCTAACCTTACCGTTAGACAACTATTAAACTTTCTTTGAAAAACTTTATTGTACTCTTTAGATTCTTTATCCAGAAGACGAAACAATTAAGATCCTTTAAACTTGATATTTCACAGGCAGGTCTTTCCCCTTTTCCAGAGTTTAAAGGATTTCAAATTTAAATTGAAAAATATGTGTTAGCACATGCTATTTTCTCACTTTGACGGAAGGGAGATAACCAAAAAAACTGGTAACTTGCAATTATATGATACTGTCGGAAATTACAGTTATAAATTAAATTCAATAGAAAAGAGGGGGACATTGAGGAAAATTATGAAAAGAAAGGAGAAAAAATTTTGCTGTACAACCCATATGAACAAGAAAAAATTTCCCTTTTTAGTCCCTTCTTTTCTAATTTTCAGGATTCTTCTTTCAGTCACTTATTTTAATAATTGGAGCATTACGTCTAGCCTTTCCCTTTAGAGAAACATATTTCTCACTCGTTTAGTTTTGAAAAATCGCCTGCACATTGACACCAAGAGTGTCTAAAAAGAAAAAAAGAAGACTTTAATCATGAGTAAAGTCACTGTTATTTTCTTTCTTTTGCCAGAAGTTCATCAATAATAACAAAATGAAAACAGCGATAATTTTGAAAAGAACAATCATCTCCATAATCTCCTATTAGCGAAAAGCCACGCTGTCTAGGCTGATTCTATCCAATCATAAAAAACTAATAATTCAAGGTTCTTCTTGTCGAGCATCAACATAAACGACAGAGAAGAAGGTTACACATGTTATATGTCAGATGCTCGAAGCATAACAAAAACTGACATTTTAGATTAAACATTTGACATTTAGTATAGTTCCCTCCCTCCCATGGGGAAAAAAGAAACAAAAGTAATGGTACCTAATAGTAGAGCCAGCAAATATTTCTAAATTCTAAGTAAAAGGAGAACTATCAATATGCTCCCCTAAGTCAGTCTCTCTCCCTAGAGATCTAATATTTCTGCTTTTTCTGTCCAATCCCCTGCAAAAGGAATTTTTCATGTTTCCATTAGAGCATTAGCTAGCAAATGCACTTCCACAAACTCTGAAAAATGCATAATTAACTAAGATCATTCATTTCGTATAAGCAACAGCAACATGCATTTTTCTTCCACTTCATTTTGCTATCGGCTCTTTATTTCTAAGCGTTTATTGAAACGATGTCACATGTTGGCGTAAGTTGTACTGTCCTAAGTACTTGTAGATAACTGCTTTAATTATAGCTAATAAGATATTATTTATGTAACTTTAATACTGAGTTATAAAAGTAAAATTGCTTATATACACAAATAATATTCTAAAAAATATATAAAAAAAACAAGGTGGGACAGCGTATATAACACATATACATTCAGGAAGATTTGAAAAGATTTAGGATTGTGTTCCCTTTTACTTTTTTTTTCTTGTAATTGCAATTTCTCTTTTTCTGTTTTATTCGCTCATTTTAGCAAGTTTGTATTCAATTTATATATAACAGTTTAAAAGAAGCTTTTTTTAACCAGCGTTTCTATCTTTCTCTTTTTTTCCACAATTTTATGCTTGATACAATCAATACAGACAGAAAATGGCTTTAGGTACTTTCAGAGGCAGCTTTTTCCTTAAACGGTAAAAAGCAGCTTTTGTTGAAGAATTTTAGCTAAGTACCTATAAGCGATTCTTAACGTGAATTTTTTCCAAGTTGAAAAGATACTGGAGTTATTTTGGTAAGCTGTTATCTTGGAAATATGGCACCACCCCCTCCCTTCAGTAAAATAAAACTGTGAATATAATTCCGTAATTCAAGTCTGAGATCTTCCTATAGTAAAGAGATGTTCCTCAATCCATCCACTCTTCAAATGAAACAAAATAAAAAATCAAGTTTTCTCAACTGAAAATAAGGATCAGCATAAAAACTAAAAACAAACAAAATCGTTTTGTATATGAAGGGGTTCATCTCCTCATATTTTTATTACTTTAAAAAAAGCTCTTTTTTTTATTAAACGGCCCATGTGTTTCAGGAGTCGCTTAACGAATTAGGGCAAAAAGTCAAACTTAGCGTGAAGAGTAAAGTATTCAGAATGGGTCGACCCCCCTCACATACGGAATAATTTTTGTTCGTTTTAAGCTTTAATGTTGCTCCTTACTTTCAGTTGCAAATACATTTTTATAGGATAGTTTTTCAAATGATGCCAGGAAATCCGGCTCCCCCTCAATGGAAAATTCCCTCTCCCCATAAAAAATTTTTCCAAGGAAAGTTACTCCCACGTAATATATTTGTCTGGGAGTAATTTTATCGTCGGAAATTACCCCCGGACAATGCTATCCTCGCTAAATGTCCCCCCCCCCTGGATATTTCTTGCGGACAATTCCACTTGAAAAATTCTCCATTGCATGCTTTCACTGGAAAAAGACTTTCATTTCTGATCGTTTTTCAAATCATGCAGGAAATCCCACCACTCCTCAGTGGAAAGTTGCTCCGGCAAAAATATCCCTATGGAGAATTTTTCCCACGGAAAATTCCCCCTCCACCACGAAGAAAAATCATAGGGAATTCCAACTCACCAGACAATTCCCCTGAAAAATCTTCACATGTAAAACTGAGTCAGCAAAGAGAAGAAAAGACAAATGCAAAAAATTTCGAAGAGGGATTCTGGCAAAGTCCACCGGTGTAGAATATCCCCTGGAAAGTTCATCCCCTGAAAACGTCCCTCTCAACAGAAAATTCTCACCTTGGAAAATATATAAAATGGCTATCTCAAATTTTGACGAGAGGACTTTGACGGAAAAAGGGGATGGGAGGGCGTCTAGTTGTTTTCCAATCTTCTTTGATCACTTGAAAAGGGAACTAGAACTTTTTTCATCCGTTCGAATGAACCCTTTCATGATATCCTAGGACCATTAATCCGATACGACCACAATTGGGGAATAAAAATTAACGCGTATCTGTGATGTTTCTTGAGGCTAAAGATACAAAATTCCACATTTTTGAAGATTTGAGCTTGAAAACCTTTACAGTAAGGTTTTCTGATACACCAAATCTGATGGTGCAATTTGAATAAGGACTTCTTGTTTTTTTGGAGGAGGGCTTCCACCTTTTTCAAGAATCAGGCAAATTTCTAAGGTTCCTACTTTTTGAAGGGTAGCATTAATGCTTATTATATATTTGGAATCCTCATAAAAAGACAATTCTTTTGCTGCTTCTACTGATATAATTTTTTTTTTTTTTAGTTTCAATTATTACTGAGCCAAGTCACTCCGTAAATACAGTTCGTTACCATGAACTGTTGGGTACGATGAACTGTTGGGTATATTCCTTGATATTTTTCCAATAACATGGATCAAGGGGGCTTCTGCTTATTTCTCAGGACTTATCTGAAGGATTTTCTATGGATGGTTGAAAATTTTGGGCCAAAAGCTACAAGGAGACTACAGGGCTTCTCTCCTTACGATCAACTAGCCCACTCCTTAAGCGTTGGCGTGAAACTATGTAATTTTGCATACAAGCTAATTAATTAAGTTTCAAATAGCGCTTTTAAACAATCATTTTTTATAACTGTTCATCTTAAAATTATAGCATAAATCGAACCGTCCAGTAAGGAGTAGTTGCGCGACTCAACTCAAACTCTAATAATTGAATTTTGATAATTTCAATCTATGCATCCAAGGAATTCAAATTTTTGCTGATCTCGGATATGTAAATGTATTTATTAATTTAGTTTCATGAAGCGAATACGTAAGCCATCAAAACTTATTGGCAGAAAATATCAACGTAATTCTAGAAAAACAGTGGAAATTTCCAAGGGAAGGATGTGATTTGACAAATTGGCTATTTTTAGCTATTGGCTATTTTGACAATTGGACATTTTCATTGGCTACTTTAGGGATAAAATTTAGGTATCTTATGCCTCAATTATAACATACAAATTCTATTTTAACCGTCTAGACACCAGCCTTTACAATTTAGTAATACTTCCTCTTATCTTTTGTAGCAGCCCATTCTCACAAAATCAGACAAATACAAATCCGGTCGTTGCGTTCTTACTTCGTAAGATATTTATTACGCATACAAACTTGGCAAAAAACTCACCGATAACGTTTTTGATTCAACTAGTGACATAACCACACACATTTTCTAATCTCATGGCAAAAACCACCTAAAATCGTCAAAAGGAAATTAGATTTTACCGAACCCTTCCCCCTCTGCCTCTTCTTTCTAAATAAAAATATGAGATCAACTTGTCCTTTACATCACTCCCTAAAAGTTTGAAAGATATTGAAGAATAAAAGTATTTTAATAGCGTGTGTACAGTTCTCCGATCTATTTTGCTATTTAACCGTGAATAGATTCTAAGCAGTATAGGGGCTTAGGATATATATATAATATATTTGTCATATATATTATATATGTTTATAATATACATATATGTATATATATATATATATATATATATATATATATATATATATATATATATATATATATATATATATATACTAGCTGTTGGGGTGGCGCTTCGTGCCACCCCAACACCTAGTTGGTGGGGGCGCTTCGCGCCCCCCCCCCCAAGCCCCCCCCGCGCGCGTAAGTCGTTACGCGCCATATTAGTTACGCGCCATTGTAGTTGTGTCCCTGTGTCCCACCTGTGAATATAGATAGATATATATATATTTTTTTTTTACTACCAATCTGTGGTAGTACCAATCTGGGAAAAACAATCTGTAATCAGATCTATACCTCATTATTTTAATGATTGCCCTTGAGCTTTGTTGATGGTAATTGCTAATCGAACATTCCCTGTGTCCCCGTCGTCATTTATATATCCCACTGTGCCCCCCGGCGTCCCCGTTGTTGTTGTTTCCCTGTGTCCCGGTGCCCCAATTTGTAATTTCTCTTTGAGTGTCGCGGTCGTCATTTATATTCCCTGTATCCCGGTGTCCCGGTCGTCATTTTTGTCTCGGTCGTCATTTGTGTTCCAGTCTCCCGGTCTGTAATTTCTCTTTGAGTTTCCTGGTCGTCATTTATATTCCCTGTGTCCCGGTCGTCATTTGTGTCCCGGTGCTTTGTTAATGGTGATTGCTAATCGAACATTCCTTGTGTCCTGGTCGCTTTCTCTTTGAGTGTCCCGGTCGTCATTTATATTCCCTATGTCTCGGTGTCCCGGTCGTCATTTGTGTCCCGATGTCCCGGTCTGTAATTTCGTCAGTCGACAAATATGATGTCAGTCGACACACAAACATGACGTCACTCGACACACACACACACAGACAACTTATTTTTATATATATAGATATATACATACATACATATATATATATATATATATATATATATATATATATATATATATATATATATATATATATATATATATATATATATATATATATATATATATATATATATATATATATATATATATATATATATATATATAGATATAAATATATATATATATATATATATATATATATATATATATATATATATATGTATATATATATATATATATATATATATATATATATATATATATATATATATATATATATATATATATATATATATATATATATATATATATATATATATATATATATATATGTATATATATATATATATATATGTATATATATATATATATGTATATATATATATATATATATATGTTTTTAACTACGTACATATAAATAGATTGTCAGGTTTACCGACTCTTGAACATGCAACATATAATTGTCCATGGGAAAAACAATCCGTATTCAGATCTATACCTCATTATTCTAATGATTGCCCTTGAGCTTTGTTGATGGTGATTGCTAATCAAACATTCCCTGTGTCCCCATCGTCATTGATATATTCCCCTATGCCCCCCGGCGTCCCCGTTGTAGTCGTATCCCTGTGTCCCAGTCGTCATTTACAGTCGACAAACATAACGTCAGTCGACACACAAACATGACGTCAGTCGACACACACGTCCCAGTCGTCATTTGTGTTCCGGTGTCCCAGTCTGTAATTTCTCTTTGAGTGTCCTGGTCGTCATTTATATTCCCTCTGTCCTGGTCTGTATATACATTCGTTTTTGAATTGGTATATGATGAAATAAATTTTTTGTTTTTTTATTTTTTTTTCTTTTCAGTTTTTTTTTTTTTGGTTTTTACCTTTTTTCTAGCTTTTTTGTCTTTTTTCTTTTTAGTTTTTTTGTAGTTTTTACCTTTTTTAGTTCTTTTTTATTTTTATTTTTTTGGTTTTCTTTTTCTCCTTTATTTTTCAGTTTTTTTCCTTTTTTTATTTTTTTTTTCTTGTTCAGTTTTTAGTTTTTTTATTAGTTTTTATTTTTTTTTCTTTTTAGTTTTTTTGCTGTTTTTACCCTTTTTTTAGTTTTTTTAGTTTTTTCTTTTTTAGCTTAGTTTTTTACCTCTTTTTTAGTCTTTTTAGTTTTTTAGCTTTTTTAGTTTTTTTTAGTAGTTTTTACCTGTTTTTTAGTTTTTTTTAGTTATTTTTTTTTTAGTTTTTTTTCTTCTTTTGTGTTAATGCTAAAGCCAAGGTTCGAGCCTGAAACCTCTCGGACCTAGAACCTGGAACAAAACGCTTTACCAACTCAACTACTTCGGCTTGAATACATTTACCTTTTTTTATTTTTTTTTTTTTTTTAGTTTTCTTTTTCTCCTTTATTTGTCAGTTTTTTTCCTTTTTTTAGTTTTTTTTCTTTTTCAGTTTTTAGTTTTTTTTAGTTTTTTTTATTAGTTTTTAGTTTTTTTTTCTTTTTAGTTTTTTTGTAGTTTTTACATTTTTTTTTATTTTTTTATTTTTTTACTTTTTTAGTTTTTACTTTTTTACCCTTTTTTTAGTGTTTTTAGTATTTTCTTTTTAGTTTTTTTTGTAGTTTTTATCTTTTTTAGTTTTTTTTCTTCTTTTGTATTAATGCTAAAGCCAAGGTTCGAACCTGGAACCACACACACACAGACAACTTATTTATATATATATATATATATATATATATATATATATATATATATATATATATATATATATATATATATATATATATATATATATATATAAGTAGGTAAATGGCAAACAAATTGGGCTAATTCTTTTAGTACCAACAATGAAAATTAATATATTTTTAATCCCTGTTTTTATTCATTTAGAGATTAATGACAAAAGACCCATAAAGACCCGTAAAATACACGAGCCCAATCACTCATTTTGGAAACAAAGTGTCCGACACACATTTTGGTTTTGAGAATAAATAAATTTGTTTTTGGCACGCCTTAGCTTAACAATATTCATTCAGGCGAAACAAAAGACAACTGAGAACAGCAATACTTATAAATGATGGTATGCATTCAAAAGTCTCATACATGTTTGATGCTCGATTGATGCCTGACTTTAGAAGATGAATACAAACAGAGAATTAAAGATGAAGAACTAGAGTCACAAAGGAAGGAGGTTCTCAGTTAAATTCCTCACTATCAACCTTTTGGCGTTTACCCGTAAATGTCCGCACAAAACATTTATCTTGAATCCCAGTATTCATTTCTTGACCCCGGGTCTTAAAAATCAGAAATTTAACCTTCCACTTTTTTTTATCACCCTTCCCTTCTTTCTATTTTTTACAAAAAAGTTCTTTGAGCTATGCTGAAGAAAATGGTCAACAGAAAATTTTATATACAATAAAATCAAAAATAAATTGTTCTGTATAAATTTTGACTTCTATTACATACTTTATCTAGTAGCAATCATCTCTTTTTTCTTTTCTTTCTTTGAAAAACAAAATGCGATGACGTAGTGCATCGCCAGCAGTAGAGTCAGCTATTCACTTCTTTTTACTGAATTTTACAAAAGTAAATTGCCAACCATGCCACGAAATTAACTTCAACCGCCTAATAAAATCAATTGCGTTATAGTTGAAGCAAAAAAATTGGTAGATATCTCTGTAACAATCATTTTATAAACTAACCTAGTCAACAAGCCTTCATTTTTAGCTTGAAACAATTTCCATTGAGTTTAAGCTAATGTAAGTTTGTTCTACGAACTTCCAATGAGTATAAATTGTATGGGATTATAGAATATAATTGCCGTCGAAAGTTGTAAAAGCGTTTTCGTATTATATATGCTGTAGAAAAATTCATTTTGTGTGCTAGCAGTCATGATTCTTCTATTATTTTGTCCGTTCTATTGGTCTTGTGGCTAAATTTTGAATATCCTCATAACTTCGGACGCTGGGAATAAACACAGATGTAAATATAAATTTGAATGTAAAAATGTAGATAGCAGTACTTATTCATAAAGTCTATTCGTTGAAAAATAATTTTAGAAATTGCTTTACCTTATATCTTTGGGTCGAATCTTTGCTCTCACTTTATTTTATGTTCACTATTTACTTTCATTACTTTTTTTCCCAGAATATAAGTTAATTGTATACGTAATTGCTGTTGAACCTAAACATATTTTTAAGGAAAGTAGCATCGAAAGAAAAATGAAAAGATTTTTGGAAGTTCGGTGGGTATCTTAATATTAAATCTAAAAAATTTAGGAAAACTTATCGCTACTTTTTTTCCCTGTCTTCTCCGAAATTAGGCCAAGTAGGTTCATAATTGCAGTTGAAGTTAGTTTTGTTTTTTAAAAGAAATCCTTTCAACTTAAAACTTGATGAATAGGATTAAACTTCTTTGGAGTCTGAATGACTGCCCCAAGGTTTTTATGTTTTCACTTCCTCTCTTAAATGCTCATAGCTTTTTGCCAAAGTACTTTCTTCCCTATTTTTAAAGCATCTCCCAGTTTCTTGCCCATTGCTAAATTAAGAAAAATGAAATGGTTGTCAGCAAAAAAGGAGCCATATCATGATTTAAAAAAGGAGAAATTAATTTGAGCAAAATGCAAAACTTGAAATGAAGCGATATTACTGTCACCAAATCCAAAAACTGGGCCAAGTTAAAAAGCACAATCAAGTCAAAACTAACAATAAATAGCTACAAATCACGAGCAATAATTGTATATTTGCGTGTAAATCTTTATCGGAAACGACTCCAAATTTCTTTTGCAAAATCGGCATCCTGGGATTTTCTGTCCTAAAAAACTATGTACGCTGGTCACAAGTTTGAGAAAACTCTTTTAAAGAATTCATTTTTCAAAAAAGATATATTAGTGGCGTCATATTTATCAGCACATTTCAAGAGTAAATTACACTATTTACGCCGTAGGAGCGGTCGTCTCGTTTTTAGTACTCGTCACTTTCATCTTATACTAGTGCAAGATAACTAGTGTAATGAGTCTATTTACAAAAGACATTTTAAGCAGTTTCATTATGCCTAGGGGACAAAATCGTTAAGTAACAATAGCCCAAAATGAATATACAGGACTAAAAAATTAAAAGGACGTGGAGACAAGATTAAAACGACGACACGATATACTTAAATTTACATTGGGTGGAAATGAACAACCTAGACCATCAAATGTGACTAGACCCATCCAAGCAGCTAAGGCAAAGGGGATTGAAAAAATATTTAAAGTAATGATATACGAAAATGAAGAACAGAGAAAAATACAATTAGAATACTTGCAACCACGATAATTGCAACGAGTCAAAAACAGAAGTGAAGAGCAAAAAAAAATATAAGGTTGAAGATAAATGAAAAAAAAAAGAAATATGCGGTTAGAATACTTGCGACAAAGACAATTACTACCAGACAAAAACGAAAGTGAAGAACCAAAAATATGTGGTTAGAAAATAAGTGGCAGTGAAAATTACGAGTAAAAAGAATTTGAAGAAAAAGGAAATAGGCATTTAAAAGACAGGGGACAACGAGTATCACTACGAAATTTCTGAACGAAAACTATGAAATTTTCGGTTAAATGATATGCGGTAACGCCAATCATAACAAATAAAAACAAAAGGGACACCTCATCATTTAAGAACTAAACAAAAGCGTAATGATTATGCTAATGCGTTCTTGGAGAATCAAATATATACAAAACTGCCGCGTGCCGAATGCCGGGGCCCAGTGGCGATGCAGAAGTATTTTAGATTTTGATGAAGCTGTTGAAGAACATCTTGTACATTCTTTGAATTATGAGATATCTCGTAACCTAATGGATCTCAATACAGGAAGTCGAGGATGTATATATATATATATACTAGCTGTTGGGGTGGCGCTTCGCGCCACCCCAACACCTAGTTGGTGGGGGCGCTTCGCGCCCCCCCCAAGCCCCCCCGCGCGCGTAAGTCGTTACGCGCCATAATAGTTACGCGCCATTGTAGTTGTGTCCCTATGTCCCACCTGTGAATATAGATATATATATATATATATGGTTTTAACTACGTAAAACTTGCGAATATACAACATTCTTTGCTGTCCCATTGTCTTTGCATATAAATAGATTGTCAGGTTATCCCCCTGTTTCCCCCGGTGTCCCCGTTGTAGTTGTGTCCCTGTGTCCCGGTCGTCATTTATATTCCCTGTGTCCCGGGTCCCGGTCATCATTTGTATCCCGGTGTCCCGGTCTGTATATACATTCGTTTTTTAGTTTTGTTTTTCTCCTTTATTTTTTTCCTTTTTTTTTCTTTTTTAGCTTATTTAGATTTTTAGATTTTTTAGTTTTTTTTATTAGTTTTTAGTTTTTATTTCTTTTTAGTTTTTTTGTCCCGGTCGTCATTTATATCCCCCTGTTTCCCCCGGTGTCCCCGTTGTAGTTGTGTCCCTGTGTCCCGGTCGTTATTTATATTCCCTGTGTCCCGGTCGTCATTTGTATCCCGGTGTACCGGTCTGTATATACATTCGTTTTTTAGTTTTGTTTTTCTCCTTTATTTTTTTCCTTTTTTTTTCTTTTTTAGTTTATTTAGATTTTTAGATTTTTTAGTTTTTTTATTAGTTTTTAGTTTTTTTTTCTTTTTAGTTTTTTTGTAGTTTTTACCTTCTTTTTAGTTTTGTTAATTTTTTTTTTTACTTGTGTCCTGGTCGTCATTTATACTCCCTGTGTCCCGGTGCTTTGTTGATTGCTAATCGAACATTCCTTTTGTCCTGGTCGCTTTCTCTT